>NW_003550149.1:0-3905 GCF_000090795.2 Amphimedon queenslandica | reverse complement strand
AGTACTTATAAGTACTTTGAAGTACTTTCAAGTACTATAAGTACAATAGCATAATAGTACTGTAAAAACTGTGACACTTGCTACTGTTAAACTGTCACTGCTGAGTAATGGTGTTTGTGGTAATGTGAGAACTCATTATTGTAACTATATTAAGCTTTGAGTGACTGTTATGTCATAGCTGGCTTAGATACTATATCTACTAATGTAGATGCTTATTTGGAAGCACCAGCCCAACCCATTGAAACTAATCCGCTAACGTTTTGGGATAATAATTCAAAGAAATACCCGTTATTGGCAGTGCTAGCTAAAGGAATTCTATCTGTACCATCTTCATCTTCTCCAGTTGAGAGACTTTTTAGCATTGCTGGAAAGATATTTAGACCAGAAAGATGTAACTTATGTGACAACAAATTTCAACAATTAATGTTTATTCGTTACAACAACACACAACACATATAAATTTCTTCAATCAAAATAATAGTACTTAACAATTCATTTTACTGTAATCTTTATAGTACTTCACCTGTACTTAAGTACTTTTTATTGTACTTGAAAATGTACTTAAGTACTTTTGCTAAAAAGCGTATGTACTTGTATTTGTACTTAAGTACCACTGCAAAGTACTTGTACTTTACTTAAGTACTTCTAAATGTACTTCACCCCATCCCTGAGTTTGATGTATTGTATACAGTAATAATGTAATACTGAATATGAAGTGTTATTTCACCATAAATTATACTGTAATAGCATCATTTGATATCTGATCCCAACTAATATTAACAACTTGAGCTGGTACTATAAGAAATACAATGAGTGTGTGTGTGTGTATAGTACTTACCATTCCATTATACTGTATTAATGATGAAGGAGCTGGTCCTTCTCTTCCAATAGTATCAACTTCAAGATCATCAATAGTTATTATATTAGGATTGTTCCCAGTAAAATTGTATTGAGTAGATGAACCATTAATATTGCTGTCGTTAACTAGAACTTCATAATACTTTATACATTGTTGGTTCTGTTGATTAGAATGAACTGAAAATTACAAAAGAATATACACTATATACCCATGACATTATAATGAAAGACAGAGAGAGAGAATACACAAGATAGAGTCAATTGTTTCAAAATACATTATACTAAAGTATGTCCATTCTATACTAATGGAGACAGGGAGGATTGATGTCTTTGTGTTGGTTTCAAGGTTTTGGTTTTGGTGGTATTGGAGGAGGAATATCCAGACCACCTAACCTATCCATGATCAGCTCTTGAGTAGTGAACTTCCTCTGGAGGAGAGAGAGAGAGAGAGGGGGAGAGATAAAGGGTGTGTCACTCCATACAGTATAATGTGTATTGGCTTACATTTCCATTGACTGCTGCATGGACTACTCTTTCCTCAGTGGGTGGTTTATTCTTTGGTGTTCTCTTACCAGCTGCTATTGATAGATCAGCATACAATACTTTATGAGGAGCAGCTGGAGGAGGAATGGGAGGAGGAACAGACTAGGAGGAGAGAGAGAGAGGGTGTATAAGATACCATTACATGTACATGTACATTATCATTACTTTGTTGTTAACTGATGCATATACCACTGGTTGTTCTTGTGTTGGTGCTGCCTGTAGTCTCTTCCCTTTAGCAGCAATAGCCAGATCAGCATACACTGGCTTATGAGCTGATTCATCAACTAACACCTATTGAATATAACAACATGAACCTTAATTACTAATGTACATACCTTATGTACTAATATACCTTATACTAATGTACATACCTATACTAATGCATTTACATGTACTTATGGTATGTGTGTATTAGTTACTATAAGGTGGTATATCAGATTACATAAGGATAAGTTCACCTTATTACATTAAAAGCTAAAAGGATGTACTCAATTCACCCATTACCCCTCTTCCCTTCCTTTTTATGATACAATACATAATGTACATGTAGTTCATTAAACCCAATACATTATGTCCATGTAGTTCATTAAACCCAATACATTATGTACATGTATCCATACCTGGTTGTTGGTTTTTTTATTAATGGTTGAATATAGTCCAGTAGCACCAGTAGACAGACCCTGTTGACCCTTATTCTATTAATGATACATTATATGATCCATTTTTAAAAGACTCTCTCATTAATCACTCACCTCTCCCTCTCTCTTCAATACAGAGTATTCCTGTACTCCCTCAGGATTATAGGCAGGAGGGACAGGAGGAGGAGTATCATTGTCTTGATTGAGTGTTGAATAAAGTGGACCAGCTCCTTGTTGTTGTTGTTGTTGTTTATTCTTTTTCTATTATACATTATTAATATAAAGCATGTACTTAAGCACATTGTCTATCATGTCCTCTTGTCTATCATGTGCTAGTTCATTGTATCTTACAGTCAAACATATGATTACCCTGTGTAGGCTGTTGTCAGCTTATTGTGTGTTACATGTATACACATATGATTCATGTCATGACAGGTAGAGGAAGGTTAATGTTATTCTTGCTAATGTACATTAAATGATGACTGGATATAAGTATTTGTAATAATAATATTAACAAATGCTGTTCCAATAGCTCCTAATATAATAGGAACAATACTTGATTCACTAGCGGTCACATATACTATATCCCAGTTCAGTTTGGGACGGAAGTGGAAGCAGCTGCGTGGAATTTGAAAAATGTAGCTACGTCACAAAAATGATGTATTTTAATGATATTCATAGAAGTATGGTGGCTGTGTTGTTTCACTCTTAAAGCAGTCTTGCTCTTCCTGATAAGCAGTACAATAGCTACAGGAGTCAGCTAGTCTTCATAAGGGCCATCATTATCAAAAGATCTTGCTCTGTTAGCTTTTTAAAACAAGAATTATCAGTTTGAGCTCTCAACCACATGTTCTTATGTAAACTATGACGTAGATAAATTGTCTTAAAACGTCATTTTGGTATGCCATTGGGTTTATAGGGAGAACCCGGTTCTCAGGGTTCCCAAGAGCTAAGAGACCCAAGATGTCACAGATTTTGATGGACTTTGGCGACTAAGAACCTGTGAAAATTTCATCCTTATCCCACATTCCTTTAAAAAGTTATTCCAGTTTTTCTTGTCCCAAACTCAACTGGGATATAGTATACACTGAGCTGCTATTTAACATGTACTTGAAAATTTGTGTGTAGCGTTTGTACACCACAGCCATTTTTTTGTTTATAAACTTTTCGTGTACTAGCTCTTCCATAAACTGCGCCAGTATCCCTTTAATCAAGCAAATTCGGTATATATATAAATAGAGAGTAATCTATACAATTTTTGAATGGTTAACTTATAAACGTAACCCTGTCTTAAACTATCAATACTGTATAGCGGGAAATTTTGGAGGGAATTAAATTTGGTGAATTTGGCATTTTGATAGCCATTCGCCAAAATAAAATCCACCATTTTGAGCCATTATACGCATGCTCAATGGCACGTGGCCACTAATTTGCCAAAATAAAATCTGCTAATCACCAAAATTTAGCAATTTGCCAAATTTTAGTCCTTCCAAAATTTCCCGCTATACGGTACAAAAAAAAATTAAACATCTGAATCATTCTAAACAAGCAAGGATATACATGTAGTAGTAACAGTTAATTAATTGAAGTTAACTCCACATGTTGCAATTGTTCTAGTGACTTAGAGAGGCCCCCATGATGTTGCATTGAGTATTATGCTCGTGAATATCATTTGCATCTCACTACAATTGTCAATAATCATGTTTTACACAAATTTTTGAGTAACTTTAAAAATTCATAAAAATCCAATTTTGATCAGAATCAGCTCAAACTTGCTACACAACATAAGTACATGTACATGTATCAGAAAATATTATAAAAACTAAGATTTCTCTCCTTAAGAGTTAATAAATAGAAATCAGGCCA
>NW_003550147.1:0-3909 GCF_000090795.2 Amphimedon queenslandica | reverse complement strand
CATAAGTAATGCAATCTGGGTCATATGAATGTAAAAATTAGTTGGGCAAGGATATGCGTGCTAAGTATATATTCATTGCAAATTAAATGTATTCATTGCATACCGTAATAACTTTCAAGAAAAAAAGTTAATTCTTTGGATGTCAGTTTTCCATTGGCAGCAATGGAGAAACAATAGAAAAATGCTTGGTACCAGGAAACCGCTCTGTATTTCTTAACAATCTTTCAGGTGACTACTAGACCCCATTAGATCCTCAGGATGCTTTCTAAGCTTCTGAAAAAGGCCTCAAGAAGGTAGCAAGGCAAGAAAATGTGTTTTCCCCCATTGAACTCTTAATAAACTTGACGTCCAATATGGCGGCCAATTTATTGTGTGGGTGGATATACGGTACTTAAAAGTTACGAATATACTTAGCACGCATATCCTCTATTAATACTGCAGAGAACCCGGCTGGCTTTTACCAAGTGAAAAAAGCTCTTTGTAATGACCAGCTACTCTAATGTAAATTATTTTAAAGTATAGAACACAGATAACCATGATAACCAGTTATCTGACAGTACATCTCTTAAATGATCCCCCCTATGTAAAATTTTTAAAATCCAAATTTGATTGGAATAAACTCAAACTTTCTACACAGACAAGCACATGTATATGAATCAGAAAAAAATATAAAAATTAAGAATTCTCTTCTAGCTATTTTTGGCAAAACCCTTTGGCCTGATTTTGAACAACTTTAAAAATTTGTAACAAAATCCAATTTTAATTAGAATTGGCTCAAACTTCTTACATAACATATAAGAACATGATGTTCATGTACTAAAACCATCACAATGAATTAATAGCTGCAATGTAGTGCTTTAGCAGGCAAGGTAAGGAGCAATAGGTGCTATAAAGTATAATACTGTGTAAAATAATTATCAATTAATTAAATAAAAGCCATACTAATTGCATAGCTAAAATAAGACAAAATTAAAAGTATAATATTTATTCCTAAGTATCATCTTGCATTAGGTATCATTGGTACATGCATGCTTGATGTCCTAGTGAAAGTGTAAGCTGTTTGTGCATTAGTTGCACCAACAGTTTCTCTCGTGAACACATCTTCATCATTAAAAATAAATTCATCATTTGCTATTCTCATTCTCTCCTTCCTCTTTGTTTGATTCAATATGCAGACGTGTATAAAAACCACAGTGCCAGTAAGTGGAGCAGATAAATCCATACTAAGATACTTGAGCAATAACAGGTCCTCTTCAATTGAATACACAGATGCAACAAAAGTCAAATAAAGTAATGTACTGATCATCGGATAGACTGCAAATGGCAGCAATTCTTTGAGAAGTTTTTTCCATTTATTTTTCACAAGTAAAGGAGCTTCATCCTCACTGCTTCTAGCAAAAGACCTCTTACAAACTGTCGCAAGTATTAGTATCGTCATCACAAAAGTCACAAGGTTTACAACACCAAAGAAAGACAGAGAGACAAAAAAGAAAATATAGCCATATTTGCAAATAAAATTCAAGAATTTGACAATGACAGCAAATAAGACAAGGATTCCAAATATTAGGATAAAAGTGATAATCATGAGTTTCAACTGCCTCATACCATTCACCTTCTTGAGACGGAAAATGTATGAGAAGAGGGTCACGGTAAGCCAGAACATGAGAAAGCAGTTAATCCAATACAAGCTGATGCGTGCTTGATACGAGATGTGTACGTGAATGAGAACCTTATGAAATGAACCATTCACAATGTAGATGATGTAATCTCTATAATACTCAGGCGACAAGAAGGAGAGGATCAAGGTCAGCGAAAACAGTATCATTACAATTAGTTTGATGAGTATCAATCTCTGTACTATGTCTTTATAGAATTTACTAGAGAGGGCAAAGATGAGTGCTACAGTGCACAATATAACTCCACAGGAGCCAATGACAGTATTAAAATCATCAGTATCAGTAGCAGAGACAAGATCTACCCCATCACCATCACTGCAATTCTCTCCCTCCATCTTGAATTGGCTGATATAGCTGTTTACACAATGCAGCCCACTAAAGAGAATCACATGGACAAACACTGCAGTAAGCCAAGAAATATAAAGCAAAAGCCTATAGCCTTCATACTTCATAGTAGTACTTACCGACAAAAATTAATGATTATTGACAAATGAAAAAAAGGAGAATACTCTCTTCACAATACTACATGTACATGAATTATAAAAGAGGTACATGTAAACATGTGCATCCCAGTTTCCCCTGACTTACGAGTAAATGCAGGAATGGCTTTATTTTCCTCTTGATCATCTTTAAATATACACCAAATCTCTAGGAGCTGTTTAGCATATTCTTCAAATTGTGCTAATAAGTGATGAGGTAGATACATAGCAATGCCTCCTACTTTAAGCCCAAGTAAAGGAACACCTATTGAAATACAAAAGATTTAACTGTGACACTTAGAAAACTATACATTGCATAATATGTGTATGCATGACTGCCATAAACATTGATCTTGTATCAGGTAAAAACTTAACAATGTTAAAAGAAGGTTGCTGAAATGCTTATTTAAAAGGAACCCAAAATCATACCTTCTCTAGGCCAAGCAAGACAGACTTCAAATACCCTCTCATCCAAAGAAGACAACACATTAGAGCCAACATTATGAAGAGCATTATCAGCTAATGATTTTATACAAGAGCTAATAGGAGCAGGAGACTGAATGACTGGAACTGCAGATGATACTGATGAACTTATAAAATGAACAAGAGCTTCTCCCAAACAAAAAGAGACCAGGGTCCCTTCTGAAACAGATTTTGAATATTCTCCAGTGATACCCCTCAGTAATAATATCAATCTATCAGTTGTATCTCTCTCACTAGGAGCTGGAGGAGGAGGATGAAGAGAGGCTGTTGATGACAGCCATGATGCAGCTATTGTAAAAAAGAGACTAAGATTACGGAATGTGAGATCAGTTTTAACTTCAGGAGCTTTGAAATGATAATAACTAGATTGTAAGGATCCATCAGTCTTATTATGTACACTTAATAATAACTGAGGACATAGAATGGATCGATCGGTTACTAATACACCAGTAGTAATGTGACTGATACTATCATTGCTACACTCAACACTACTAAATGTCACTTCCTCTATAGTACAATCCAAGTGCAATGTCTGAGGGTCAGTGGGTGTCGCATTACCACTGTACATTGCCATGGTAACCTCAGCATCGACTCTGTTTATAATGAGAGAGGTGGTGGGTTTTGAATCGCTTGATGAGATGTGGCACTTCAGAGGAAGATGAATCAATGTTGTATCTGACGTTATACTTAACATTGTCTTGGCAACAGGATCACCTAACACAATTAAACCTATAAAAACAAATAATATTAGGATTAACAATGGTATTACTTTGTTGAAATCATGATAATAACAAGTTAGTACATAAATAGGAGAAAATAGTGCACACACAAAAAAGTACAAGTATTGCATTTCTTGCTATTACCTTGAGATACTAATGGTGTGGCCTCAAGTGAAACTCTAAACTTATTGATAAAGAAATCCAACCTGTGCATGACGTCAAGTGAGAGTATCAAGGAATGCTTTCCCAGTTTGAGGGTCTCCTGACAAGTCTCAGTTTCTCTTTCAGGAGGAGCAGAATCGTAATAATCGTACGTGAACCACAGCCCTTGGTACTCTGGTTTATACTCCAACCAATGACGAGGAGGGGGAGGAGAAGGGTGAAGGGATTCATCAAAAAGTGAATAATTCAAAAGTGGTTGGACATCAATTGGTGAAGGACTACCCAATGAATAAACATGAACCTACAGAAAAGAGAAGGAAATTTACAGAAATGATCAGTTAGAAAGGGACAAACTTAGAATCAAGTTAAATTACCATTTTTTCTTCATTT
>NW_003550146.1:0-3909 GCF_000090795.2 Amphimedon queenslandica | reverse complement strand
TCTCCTGTATGGTCCAGTCAACTATTTAAATAAACTGAGAGACATTTTATTAAGCTCTTGGGAATAATTAATCATTTTGTCCGCTTTATGCAGTTTATAAAGCATGCTGCCATTGCAATTGGGAATCAAAAATATGTCCGCATTTCGCATTATACAGGTGCCCGCATTTCTAAGGGTTCTTTAGTGCATAACTTAATGACGGTATACTCGGGACCAACACTAAGTGTCTGGTTTAGCCAGGTGTCCGTAATTTTAAGAGTCTGTATTAACAGGTCTGACTGTATACCTTTTCTTAAACAAGTGCTGAAGTAGAGGAAAGTGATAGCGCCAAAATGAAGACATTATAACGCATATGTCACCTATGTAAAGCTATGCTTTCTTGAGGTGGTGGAAGCTTAATCTTCACCACCTTTTCTGCCCACAGTAGTTACTTCAATGTTTTCCTTTCATAAAACATAATGCAAGTATACGCTTTGCCAAATGCAGAAGTTATAAACTTGTCCTTTAACCTCTGATCTAGTAAAGTACCTCAAGCATATGTAACTTCCTTTTACACCCCTGAATATCTTTTGTTAAGGGCTCATGCATTTCCACTTTCATAGAATTTATTCCTGAATCATTTTTATGATTCACAAGGTCCTTCATAAATAGCTTAATGAAGGGTATAATCAACAAAACATAAGCTACGTTTCTGGAGACTGAGTGTTTAGGCTCTTCAATAGGTGAAAGAACATCAATAGTCTTATTTACTATATCTAACGCTAATGACATGACATTCCCTATCATATGCTGCTATAGTCATCTTTTGCTCTACAAGTCCCTTACTCATATACACGTAGAACTTAGAGTTCTAAAAGGTCAGTTCATCTTGATATAAATAGTGCAGTGCTTTCAGACCCAGTAGCTCTTGTGGTTGAACATTATTTGTCCTTTAAATCAATGGGCCACCTACATTAGACCTAGTATCAGTATCTAAAACATTTCCTGAATCAACAATTGCAAAAAATTCACAAGTAAGCATACAAAAACTCGCAGTATCATTAAGCATATCTTAGCTGATGAATTTAGATCTGAAATTGGAGGAAACATTGAGAAGAATATTGTCAATAATCATCAATGAAACAACTAACATCAGCAAAAAAAGCTACTAGCTGTGGTTGTTTATTTCTTTTCTGATCAAGAAAACTGACTGAAATGCTAGCTTTTGAAACTCATTTAAACACCACATTCAGCTACTTCTTCCTTGTTTAAAACTCTTGATAACATATTTTTAGAACAAAAATTCCATTGCTCAACATCACTGGATATGCATCCAATACCACAAACGTGATGTTTGGGCAACATCACCTGTTGCATCTTTGCTGAAAGAGAACATCCCTTTCTTATCTACAATGAAGTGTCAGCACATTTGTGCACTTCTAATGCATTTGAGAAGCTTCCAAGGGCCATAGAAGATCTTGTTCGAGATATTTACTCTCACTTCTCTCCCAGTGTGAAAAGGCTGGCCAAGTCTTGAAGAATTCCAGCACTTCATTATAAACACACCTTATAAGTTTTTAAAGCCTGCACAAACTCACTGACTTTCATTGGAGCAATGCTTTAAAGCAGGCTTACAATAATACCAGAGGCTTGACATTACATTGACACTGGAATAGGATTTGGATCTATTTTAGTGGAAAGCATGTGTCAAAAGGTCAATTGCCCATGCTTTTGATAAAAAATTGACGGTACACTGGCCTAATGTCATAATGTAACCCCCCTCTTACTCAAACACTTGAACAATGGTCATGCAGCATTAGTCACACAAGCAGGAGAAAGAGATTGGTTAGTTTCAACAACAACTATATTGGCAGCTCTGAAAAATCCAATTTTAAAATTGTACTACCACTTTTTGAGTTTTATTCTTCCAAAGTTTAACTATTTCAACAAACTATTTCAGTCCAAAACTCCAATTATTCATTTCCTTTCAAACTACCTATCACCAACATATTAAGCCTTTCTTACTTGCTATCTTCCCTAAATTACCTACGTTAAACAGCAATTGATAAAATCAATCCAGAATCTGCTGCTCATCTGCAACCACTTACATCAGCAGGGTTCCACTTACATCAGCAAGGTTCTATCCAGTGGAGGAGAGGAGCAGGAGGAAGCTTCCTCTCAAACTCTTCAGCATCCCCTAAACTCTTCAGCATCCCCTAAACTCTTCAGCTTCCCCTAAACTCTTCAGCTTCCCCTAAACTCTTCAGCTTCCCCTAAACTCTTCAGCTTCCCCTAAACTCTTCAGCTTCCCCTAAACTCTTCAGCTTCCCCTAAACTCTTCAGCTTCCCCTAAACTCTTCAGCTTCCCCTAAACTCTTCAGCTCCCCCCCCCAAAAAACTTCAAGCTTCCCCCCCAAAACTTTAAGCTTTCCCTGTGTACTTCTGTAACTGCATGCATGTACTGTACATGTGCATGCACATATATTCATCAGCTATCTAATTATGCCCATTGGGAACAAAATGGCAAGTCAGTTGAGCACTTCCAAGGAGTTATACCTGTCAAGGCTCAAGCAATTTCCACTTACCTGTGCAAGTTCCTAATGTCAAAGAGTATTGACACATCACTAAAATGCATGAGTTAGGCTTCAATGGTATCAACACTATGTCTGGTCAAAGGAAAGGTGTTCAAAAGCAATTGCGACTGCACTCGCCAAATGCTAATTATGTATGGTGTTGATGTCACCAACTGCAGCTAGCAACTCTCAATGCTGCAGATAAGCACAAAGATGTCAAACGAGTTGTGAGCACTTTGTTAACTATCTGGAAAGCCTTCCACTATTCAGTGTAAAAGGTTGAAAAGCTAGCTAAAATCCAAGCTGTGCCAAATTCTTCTAAACTTTTAGGATGGTTAAACCTACTAGTGATACACATTGGCTTAAGGGCAGTGCGTGCTGTTCGACGAAGCTTATGACCAGATAAACAACGACACTTGGAATACTGAAGCTCAAGGAACCGCAATGCTTTTGATGAATTACAACACTGTTGCTTGTATTTATATGCTGTCAGACACTGTTGTAAGCTAGAAGCAAATTTACAGCGCAAGAAGGTTGCATTTCTGGAGAACATTACAGTGGCTCAATGAGTTAAAAGATGACACTAATGCCACAACATGGTTCAAGGACCACAGTGCTATCTTCACACAACTTGATGATTGACATCACAAATGCCACAAAAGCTCACTTTCTCCAAAAAGTGTATCATCCATCTATAACAGAGTATAAAGAATAGCATCAAAGGTTGATTAGAAAAAACTAACTTGATCTCTTCATGGCTGTGTTTGACTCAAAATATCTTCCTGAAGATGAAAGTGAACTGGGTAGCTATGGAACAGAGAGATTGAACACCCTTGCTGCATGGTACGGCAAAGTGCAGGAGAAGGAGAAAAGGGTATATCAGAGCCTGAGAGAGATTGAACACCCTTGCTGCATGGTACGGCAAAGTGCAGGAGAAGGAGAAAAGGGTATATCAGAGCCTGATGTTGACCCGAAAGACACAGAGTCAGAGTGAAACTTTTTCCGACAACTAATACTTGTACATGACAATAAAAGCTCATTGCAACATGTTCTACCCTATCTAATTACATATACAACTACGGCAAGCTCCTTTCCCAATCTAGCCCAATTAGCATCTATTTTGATTGTACTGCCAGTTACAAAAGCTACTGTCAAAGGAACAATTAGCAGTATGAAACTCATTAAGACTCAGCTTTGTAACTGAATGGGCGAATCTACACTGGAGCATGCCATGCAAATTTAGATTGAGGGCCCAGATAACTTACCAAATTAAACTTCAGAAGAAATTATAGACCAGTCAAAACAAAAAAATAATGCTATAGAAAGCATCATGTACCTTTTACAAAAATTCTTAAAT
>NW_003550145.1:0-3909 GCF_000090795.2 Amphimedon queenslandica | reverse complement strand
AACATGTGACTGTATAGTCTATGTAGATGTACATGTATCAGAAAAAATGGAGGAATTTCTACTCACAATTTTTGACAAAGTGCCTTGTACAATACAGGGCCTTTGGCTAAATATTTGAACAATTTTAAAACTTTTATATTGATCAGAATCTGCTCAGAATTTCTACACATCATAAAATCATGTATTTATGTAAATCAATAATAATATGATTTCTTTTCTTTCTAGACTCAGAGGATGCTTGACGAAGAAGAGAGAGATGATACAGCACTGAAGGAGAGATTTGGCTCAAAATGGAAGAGAACTACATCAAATGAACTGACACAGAGCATTCGTGGTGAAGTGGCAAAATTTCAAGGAATTGTTGAATCAGCAACTAAAGTAAGTTAGTACTGCCATAATAATATATATTTATCCATTAATATAGTAATATTAATAATTATTTCATTTTTTCACAGTATGTCATGCTATTGGTGTGTATTCATCTCTCCTTGTATTCATTGTTCTGTATTTAGAGCTTTTATTGTGATTTATCAGCAATACCATCTATGAGCAGCACTATTCTTTATTCATTCATTCTTTTATTGTGTACTTCTTGTATTTTCATGTCTCCCTCTACCCTCACTCTCTCTCACACTCACACACACACACACACTCTCTCTCTTTCTCTTCCTCTCTCTCTTTGTAGGCTGATTCAACTGTTAGAGAGAAATTTGAGACACATCGTCCGGCTATTGTGACACTCACAAAGAGCGAGACTGACCCTGCCTAAAGCTGGTGCAGTGGCACTTATGGCAGCCATCAAAGCTGGAAGCCTAGTATGAGAAAAATAAAAAAATAATGATTAATCTTCAATGATGTTATTTCTAGTCTGTCCAAGAGCTTTGTTCATTGATGGAGGATGTGAAAACGATAAAAGCTGAGAGAGAAGTGTTGGAGCAACAGCTAAAAGGGCCAATTGCTGACATTAGTAAGAAAAAAACCATTGATAATATACCGTAGATCAGGAAATTAATGTGGTAGGAAATTTTTGCGGTTTAAAATTGTGCTGTGACTTAATTTTTACTAAATAAGACTGTGTCATGTATTATTGAATGAGGCATGTAATTATATGGGTAATCTAATTTTTGCGAAATTCTAATCCAGTAAAATTTAAATCACAGTAAAAATTTCCAGATAGATGGTACTTGTACTTGCTTCTCTTTCTCTCTCTTATTGTTTCTCTTCCTTCTTATAGCATGCGTCATAATTACTTCCGCATGGCAAAATGGCTACTTTGCCATTCACTTGTACAGTGCTATAAACTTTTATGGCAGGCTTCTCTACTCATAAACATGGCTAATTTATGCTGCTCTTTCATTTGCCTAGACCCAGGGATGCAAAGGAAACAAAAAGTCGTTGGATAGAGAACTAGTGAAGCAGCCGAAGTGAACACAGTCTTGTCTTGTTAGTTGTTACTCCTATAATTATTGCTATTGCTACTTTTCTGCTAAATACTGATATAATTATGCTCTTTTTTGCCTTGTGCTATAGAAAGAAGCTGTGGAAAAAGCAACTTTACTGCTGTAAACAAATAAGGCTCATTAATTTTTGCCATACGGTGATTATGACGTCAAAAGTGACATCACTGCAACCACTCTATACAGTCATACGAATTCTCATTTTTAATAATTTTTTCTGATATATATATAGATGTACCTATACATATACTTATATGTTGTGTAGAAAGTTTGATCTTTTTTGGAATTAAAATTGAGTTTTTTAACGAATTTTAAAGTTGCTCAAAAATTTGGTAAAAGTCCTTGTCTTGGGCCAAAATTTCTCCAAAAATGTCTAGGTTATAATTCTCCATTTTAATAATTTTTTTGATACATATATGTATATGATTTGTAATAATTATCATACTCACAAATAGGGTTGTCTCATGGTGGCTGACAATTGTTGTGAATGTCCTTGTCATTTCCCAGCACTTTATTCAAAGTTTAAGAAGTATGCATGTACATGTACATGTATATGATCCAAAATAAAGTTTATCCATTGTCATTATTGCAGGTTATTAGATTCAGAGAATACATGCCCATTATGTTCAGCAGAGATCTCTTCTAAGTCGATTCAACCATAGATAATTACCTCTGATATACAGACTAAATGAAGAAATTATTGTTACATTAATCCATCACTTATGTACATGCATCCCCCTTTCATTTATAAAGAACATTGCATTTATTATAATGTATATCATAATAGCATGCAAGAGTTGGTGGATACAGCTCCTTTAGACTTTGCACCTCTAGTCACAAAATAATCTATACTTATGCAGATTGGTTTGTTTGACAGTTAAACACTCTTACCCACTCTATCAACTGTACCAAGGTCTTTGCCCCTGGGCCCCACTGCATTATGCACTCATGCATGGTTATAATAATTGATTTCTGAGGAATTCTAATGCTTAGAAATTGAGTAAAAATTATTACCCTGCAGTGATGTATCTACTCCTACACTTTAAATTGATCAAAATTATTTTATAATATATGCAGTTGTTGAGCATATTTCTTTTTGAAACTGACCACTGAATATGTCCTTTGTTTCTATTATAAGAGTTTGAAGAATTGAAGATGTCTAGGCTTAACTGCGGTCAAGACTTGACCTGTAAATATTTCTAAAATTATTATTTAAAAGCAAAAATAGAAGTGATAACATTTGAAACTAAAACTGGATATAAATAATTAGAGAGAAAAATGCAGTAAAAATGTAATTAAAGTTTATTTTGAAAAAAATTCAACACGGGCGAGCCTGAAAATTATGAATTGTTCATATCAAAATTTTATTGTTGTCAAAATTAAAAGTTGTTGCACGTGCACTTCACGACTTCGCTTCAGAATAAGCGGTTCAGCCAGCAGCACTTGTCTGGTTCTCTGAAGAGTAAAGGCTAAGAGGTGAAGGAGGGTTTCGTCCAGTCTGTTGCTGTCCATGTACTGGTGTAGTAGTAGCTCTGGTGCCCAGTGGTAAGGGTTTGGCCAGCGAATTTGGCTAATGTTCCTAATTTCTTGCGTCTCTAGCGCCCTCCTGTATTATCTGTGACGGAAGAATTTTAAAAGTGACTTTAAATTAAATTTCGCTTTACTTGAGCGTATTTTATATTAGATGGAATTTTGGTTGTTAAAGTTTCTCTTTAGATGTCCTATCTATATCCATAGACCCTCTGTACTGTATAATGGTTCCAGTCTTCTCCCCGAGCTTCTTGTACCCTAACTAAAGTGTACCAGCTGTTCAGTAGTAATAATTCAAACTAAAGTAAACTGGTGAGTTCTGTTGGGCTTGTGTAGCCATTAAAATTGATAAATTGAGAAGGGCCACCTCTCTGTGTTCCATATTATTTTAATTTGTGACCATGTCAATTGATGTCATTTATTATTTAAGTTTGCTACATGTAATGAGTCTGAATATTATGGGGACAAAGATTTGGGAGGAATGGACTAATAGACCCTATAGGGTGCTAATTTCTGCAAGTAATTATTGCATTACGGTATCCACCCACACTCATGATTTGGAAGGCAATAAGATACACCATAGCTACATGGGGAAACAAGGATCAAGAGGCCTTTGTGGCTTCCAGAGCTTGCCTGAGTGGCAATAAATGCCAGTAAGAGTGAAGAACAAAGCCCAGAATGTCTCCTGAGAAAAAGCTTCATTGCACTTTAATTGGTTTTGCTGTCCAGCAGGAGAATTTTGAAATTTTGTCACTAAAGAATGCGGATAGGATATGGATCATTACGAGTAGTGTCTCATATATGGTATCTATAATTGCTTCTAGAAGTTAGCACCCTATAAGGTCTATGTGCAATATATAACCTTGTAGTTGCTAAATTGCTATTAGAAATGGTTATCCTAGTTGAAAAGTTTGATTTTAAT
>NW_003550144.1:0-3910 GCF_000090795.2 Amphimedon queenslandica | reverse complement strand
TCTGATTTACCCTTACCAGATGATGTATTATCAATGATGAGGGTATCAGATATTAACTTGGCATATTCCTTATCTTTATAGTGAGATATTAACTCACTCCTGACTTGCTCCTTCTTTTCATCTGTTAGCAAGTCTCCATGAGTGCCAATGCAATACATGCGAGGATAATCAGGAATACTTCCATCTGCCCCATACTTCATTAGGTGACTGTGAACACAGGCCATCCAATTGAGCATGTACGTAAGTGTAGACATATTGACCTCTTCTCCGTCATATCGAATACCATCAATATGATGAATTGACTGCCATTTACTGTTCAGATCTTTAGAGGCATCAAAGTGAAGGAGGAATGTGGTACGAGAGGTGAGAAAAACTGGTAGGATCTCAAGGAAAGCAGGTTGACCCCCACAATCCCAAAAATGCATTAATAGATGAGGCTCCATCAACTGATCCCCTGCAGAAGACATTTTAATAACATGAAACTTGCTAACTTGATGAAGGACAGAATTAAGCTTTGTTGTTGCGGTAGTGGCATGATCAATAGGATCAATGACATGTTTAGTGTGATCAATGAGAACTGAGAGATGCTTTTCATCTTTACTGACAGCAGAAAACAAGAGAGCCATTGCTGCAATTTCAGCTTCATGAGTAACTGCTTCCCACTGCCCACTAAGCAATCCCTTAGCAAAGGGACGAACACAGCTGACATCAGATATGATGGTACTCTTAGCCTTAGGATCCCATGGTAACTTCATAAGAGAATTTTTGAAACTACTCTTCCCAACACCTGCTGTACCCAGAAAAAGAACACGTGAATAAGCAACATTCACCACCTCTCCTTCTGATAGAGCTCTTCTGTATGCAGCATCTTGAATACAAAACAAATAATGAAAGGCTTATTATAAATAGGATCACCTCTCTATAAAATACATGTAAATTGTGATAAATTTTTTGATCACAAAAAACAAAAAAATTAAAATAGAAAGGACAATAGATACATCCAAAATTAGCACTTACTTGCTATTGTGTTGTAAATAAGAGTTTGTGTATCACAGATGAATCAATGAAATTAAAGATAGAAAGGACGATAAATACACATGTAAACAATTGTCTGAAATTAAAATAGACTAGTACATACCAACTTTTGTGTTGTAAATAAGAGTTTGTGTATCACAGATGAATGAATGAAATCAAAGATAGAAAGGACAATAGATAAACATGTAAACAATCGTCCAAAACTAAAATAAGATTAGTACTTACTCTCTATTGTGTTGTAAATAAGAGTTTATGTATCACAGATGAATAAATGAAATAAAAAAGTAGAAAGGACAATAGATAAACATGTAAACAATCATCTGAAATTAAAATAGATTAGTACTTACCAACTTTTGTGTTGTAAATAAGAGTTTGTGTATCACAGATGAATGAATGAAATTAAAGATAGAAAGGACAATAGATACACATGTAAACAATCATCTGAAATTAAAATAGATTAGTACTTACTCCCTATTGTGTTGTAAATAAGAGTTTGTGTATCACAGATGAATGAATGAAATTAAAGATAGAAAGGACAATAGATCCACATATAAACAATCATCTGAAATTAAAATAGATTAGTACTTACAGTCTTTTGTGTTGTAAATAAGAGTTTGTGTATCACAGGTGAATGAATGAAATTAAAGATAGAAAGGACAATAGATACACATGTAAACAATCATCTGAAATTAAAATAGATTAGTACTTACAGTCTTTTGTGTTGTAAATAAGAGTTTGTGTATCACAGATGAATGAATAAAATTAAAGATAGAAAGGACAATAGGTATACACATGTAAACAATCATCCGGAATTAAAATAGATTAGTGCTTACTTTCTATTGTGTTGTAAATAAGAGTTTGTGTATCACAGGTGAATGAATGAAGTTAAACATAGAAAGGACAATAGATACACAAGTAAACAATCATCTGAAATTAAAATAGATTAGTACTTACCAACTTTTGTGTTGTAAATAAGAGTTTGTGTATCACAGATGAATGAATGAAATTAAAGATAGAAAAGACAATAGATACACATGTAAACAATCATCTGAAATTAAAATACATTAGTACTTACTTCCTATTGTGTTGTAAATAATAAGAGTTTGTGTATCACAGATGAATGAATGAAATTAAAGATTGAAAGGATAAAAGATACACATGTAAACAGTCATCTGAAATTAAAATAGATTAGTACTTACGTCCTATTGTGTTGTAAATGAGAGTTTGTGTATCACAGATGAATGAATGAAATTAAAGATAGAAAGGATAATAGATACACATGTAAACAGTCATCTGGAATTAAAATAGATTAGTACTTACAAACTTTCGTGTCGTAAATAAGAGTTTGTGTATCACAGATGAATCAATGAAATTAAAGATAGAAAGGACATTAAATACACATGTAAACAATCATCCAGAATTAAAATAGATTAGTACTTACTATCTATTGTGTTGTAAATAAGAGTTTGTGTATCACAGATGAATGAATGAAATTAAAGATAGAAAGGACAATAAATACACAAGTAAACAATCAACTGAAATTAAAATAGATTAGTACTTACTGGCTATTGTGTTGTAAATAAGAGTTTGTGTATCACAGATGAATAAATGAAATTAAAGATAGAAAGGACAATAGATACACATGTAAAAAACAATCATCTGAAATTAAAATAGATTAGTACTTACCACCTATTGTGTTGTAAATAAGAGTTTGTGTATCACAGATGAATGAATGAATTTAAAGATAGAAAGGACAATAGATACACATGTAAACAATCATTTGAAATTAAAATAGATTAGTACTTACTCCCTATTGTGTTGTAAATAAGAGTTTGTGTATCACAGATGAATAAATGAAATTAAAGATAGAAAGGACAATAGATACACATGTAAACAATCATCTGAAATTAAAATAGATTAGCACTTACAGTCTTTTGTGTTGTAAATAAGAGTTTGTGTATCACAGGTGAATGAATGAAATTAAAGATAGAAAGGACAATAGATACACATGTCAACAATCATCTGAAATTAAAATAAATTAGTACTTACAGTCTTTTGTGATGTAAATAAGAGTTTGTGTATTACAGGTGAATGAATGAAGTTAAAGATACGAAGGACAATAAATACACATGTAAACAATCATCTGAAATTAAAATAGATTAGTACTTACCAACTTTTGTGTTGTAAATAAGAGTTTGTGTATCACAGATGAATGAATGAAATTAAAGTTAGAAAGGACAATAGATACACATGTAAAAAATCATCTGAAATTAAAATAGATTAGTACTTACTTCCTATTGTGTTGTAAATAAGAGTTTGTGTATCACAGATGAATGAATAAAATTAAAGATAGAAAGGACAATATAGATACACATGTAAACAATCATCTGAAATTAAAATAGATTAGCACTTACTTCCTATTGTGTTGTAAATAAGAGTTTGTGTATCACAGATGAATGAATGAAATTAAAGATAGAAAGGACAATAGATACACATGTAAACAATTGTCTGAAATTAAACAGATTAGTACTTACCACCTATTGTGTTGTAAATAAGAGTTTGTGTATCACAGATGAATGAATGAATTTAAAGATAGAAAGGACAATAGATACACATGTAAACAATCATTTGAAATTAAAATAGATTAGTACTTACATACTATTGTGTTGCAAATAAGAGTTTGTGTATCACAGATGAATGAATGAAATTAAAGATAGAAAGGACAATAAATACACATGTAAACAATTGTCCGAAATTAAAATAAATTAGTACTTACTCTCTATTGTGTTGTAAATAAGAGTTTGTGTATCACAGATGAATGAATGAAATTAAAGATAAAAAGGACAATAGATACACATGTAAACAATTGTCCGAA
>NW_003550143.1:0-3912 GCF_000090795.2 Amphimedon queenslandica | reverse complement strand
TGCTAATGATGTTTGGTTGTAAGTATGTGAGTCAGATAATGGAGGTACTGGGATCTGAACTAGCTAAAGAGAAGGGGATACAGAGTTTACTGGACAAACTACATGACATGGAGCTAGTGTTACCTGATTGATATAATGATTGATTGGGTCTGTATGTGTCACTTAGTGTTGTATGGGACACATAGTGTCTGTTCATTTTTGATTATTACTCTTGTTATTATTAATTATTATTAATTATTATTAATTGTTATTAATATTATGTCAAAATATGTATAGAATAGAAATACGATAGAGAGAACAGGAAGTACATAAATGAGAAAAAAATTAGTAAACTTTAAATATCAAGCAAAATATTATTTATTACTGAACAGACAACAGCTATAAAAACTAGATCTACTAAATCACTGGTTATAACGATGTTTTATGTTATTCAATAAAACTGTAATGAGAATCAGGATGCATAATGTTTTTACAATAAAATTTATAGCTGAATCATATTCTGTATTGTGGCATTTATGCTGGGGTAATCCTATGATAAATCCACCTTGTTCGGCATTAGCAAACTGACATGTAAAGTTATTTTTTAATTTTTTTGTTATTGTTTTGTCAATTCTTTCAACTGGTAACTTCTTTAATAAAATAATGCACTCGCTGAAAGCATCAATGAAGTGGTTTAGTTTAAATGTTGTTGATTTTGAGTATACAGTGACATTTACCACAGTCCAGCTATTCCATGTGCTCAACATGTCCACACTCTTAAAATAATAATCGCTATTTCTATTCTTAATGTAAGTAAATGATGTAAAAGAAGACAGTCGTATTGTTGGTAGTTTTCTTTTCTTTAGATGATAGAAGAACTTTTCATAATAATGAACCATTAGATTATTAGTGCTTTTAGTCCATTGGATGTGTTGTCGTCCTGATAGTTCCAGGTTCCAAACTGAACTGTAAGTTAGAGTACCATGTGTATCAACTCTGTCTTGAATTACCAGTTCTTCCAGAGATGTCTGCATTTTAATTAAGTTTAGAATATCATTATATGGTATGCAATAATTTTCCACATACAATTTCTTCAGTGGCCTACCAGGAGTAACAAGTTGTCCAAGCTTAAGCCTTGCGAAATCATTTTCATCTAGATTAATAGCTAATATACTTAGTATATTTAGCTTTTTGAGTTTTAAAAGAGGGTTTTCTGAAGACCATTGCAAAGCAGGAGTAACAAGTTTTATAAGAGGGTTTTCTGAAGACCATTGCAAAGCAGGAGTAACGAGTTTTAGCAGAGGGTTTTCTGAAGGCCATTGCAAAGCAGGAGTAACAAGTAAAACCTCTTGTAATAATGGAAATCTAGAAATTATACCACAAAATTCAGAAATTTCAGAATAATTTGATGGAAGAATCAAGATTTCAATTACTAAATGACTAGGCATAAGTAGTAGCTCTTTAAATCCTTTGTGCCTCTCATCAAAGCCTTTGATTAGAAATCGTAATAATAGTTTCCCACTAACAGTAGAATGAGATTGAAGTCCTTTGTTGAATGCTTTTATTTGATCTGAATTTGAGAATCCAATCCTATAGGTGCTTTTGTGAACGGCAACAAGATAGCCTAAGATATAATAATCAAAATTTGTGTTGGGTGAGCCTGAGTACAACGAATGATTAACAGGTAAGCCTATGTTGTATAGTAGTGAATCATCTTCATAGAGACACCCTAGCAATACACTGCCAATGTCCACATATTTATCACCATTTTCTGTATATTGAGAAATGTTTTGCTTTAAAATATGTAATACTACATAATCCATATCTCTGGCACCCATTATTTTGCGGATTCCAACGTAAAAAATAAAAATAACTTTAAGGCTTGGAATGTGCCTAATTTCAATATCTTGCTTGTTATTAGCAAGATAAACTGCAGCAAAGTATTCTTGTAGTGTTGTGTGTAAAAAGCTACTGGACTCATATTTTTCAAAAACAAAGAAATTAACAATTGTATCCATCATACTGAGTTTAGTGACATTGCAAAGCTCCTTTCCAAAAGTATATTGCTGATTCATCACACCATCATAGGCTATCTTGGACAGAAGGGAGAAGTTTTTCCAAACATTCTGTAGTAAAGGATCATTGAAATCAGTTTCAAGCATCAAATTTTGAGGCATATCATAGTCTAGATCTGATATGAGTCCTGCATCAATGAGGTGCCTCTTGAGTAAGATACGAACGTAATGATTGTAGAGTGATGTCATTGTTCTTGGATACTGTTCATTATTAGTGGCTATAAAGTCATTGAATATTGTACACACTATGAAACAGTGCAGTGGATTACAAAGCATGCTCTCAATCATAAGATTACTACTGTAATAAGAATGAAACTTTGAAGCTTTGTCTTTGTCATTAAAATATTTTGAAGCATATTCCTCTATCTTAGTCGAATCAAACCCTCTAAGACTGATACGTTTTGAGTTGTGATCATGTAAAAAATGAAGCAATAAATCACTAGCAACAGGTCTGCTGGTGACAATGACTGTTGACTTTGGAAGAATGTCACCTTTTATAAGTTTCATAAGCACTGATGAATTGTTTTTCAAATGACTTGGAAGCTCATCAAAGCCATCTAATATCCACAGGATACCTGCTCCTTTTCTTTTTCTAATTTCTACATGTAAGTCTGTCATATTAATACTTTGATCATCCAAGTCAACTAAAAGATCTTCCACACTTGTAGCTTTGTGGTAAGTTTCAAAGCGCAGCTGAATAAGAAACACTATGTCATAATTGTTTAATAATGCATCATATCCTTTAGCCCATCGTAATGCTAGCTCTTTAGCTAATGTACTCTTTCCTATGCCAGGCTCTCCTTCAATTAGTACAAACTTTAATCGTTTCTTTGAAACTGGCTTTAATATATCCTCAATTTGAATTTTCATGACTTCCTCATTTCGAAAAATATCCTTAGGAGTTTTACTCTGTAACCATCCAGCAGTTGGTTTGTTGACATTTTTAAGTACAATAGATATTAAGGGTATGAATGGAACATGGACAGAAACTGGACCGGCTGTAGGATATTTATTATATTTTGGGTCTTTATATTTAGTTAAAGTCTCAATGTATTTCTCACGTAGCTCTGACCCATAGAGTTCAATCACTCCTGGTATTGGTGTATGTGAATCAGGAGGTAGCAAAAGTACAATTATTAATACTAAAACTGCCATTGTTATAACTGCTATTATATATATACGTGGTTGTAATAATATACTTTCAGCTGTAGGTTCTTGGGGAGTAACAATAGGGATTCCTTCTGGTGGTGGTCTTGATATAGCTAAAATGAAAATACACCATCGGCATTATTTTTAATAAAATTTGGATCATGTAGTCATTACATTAATTTTATTGTTTGATATTCATTAATCCTCATTAAAGTTAATCTTGCAGGCCAACTTTCAACCAGGAGTTGGTCCACAAAGTGTACATTGAAAATTACATGTATATATACTATGCACATGCACACCTCTTCTCATGATGTAATAACTTACTCTTTTCAATGCTTTGTTCAAGATACTTTTGGTAATCAATAGCTTGTTTTCTAAAGCCCATATCTTCTAGTACTTCTACAAGCTCTCTCCTAGTTGCTTCTTCTGTTTTAGAATCCAGCTACAACTGATACATCAGACTAGTTTTGTCATCTTCACTGACTGAGAGTTTTCGGATTGCATTGAGTCTTTGTGAATCTAAACCTAACAACACACCGATGGCATACCAGTCAGCAGGTAGACACACTTTCTTCATTAGCTCTTGCAAACTAGGGCGTGAATCAAGAAGAGATGCCATTTCTGCAGGAAAATAAACAAACAGGAGCCACTCCTCCTTTTCTGGGCGGTGCTAGCTAGAGACCACGTGATGCACAATGCCTCTCCC
>NW_003550142.1:0-3913 GCF_000090795.2 Amphimedon queenslandica | reverse complement strand
TCTTCCGGGCCCAATACCTGAGGGAGAGAGAGGAAATAATAATATAAATATTGACAATTTCGTCCCTTTGTTTACATTATTCGGTAATTCTATAGTGAATACAACCAAAGAAATAAACATTAAATATTTTAAATTTAAAATACCCCACTCACATCCATGCATATACAGATAAACCACACACACACACACAGAGAGAGTAAATATACACACACAGAGTAAATATACACATAATATATAATGTAAATACATACCATTGGAACACTCAGCCAGTCTTCAGCTAGCTTCATTGCATGCTGTGCATTTGCTAGAGCGTCTTTTGGATCCATTGTCTCGGCCTCTGGACACAGTCCGGGAGCAATCCCGTCCACCAGAGCAGCTACTGCTGTGCCGTCATTCCAGTCTGAAGTGAAATCTTTGATATTTTTCTCCGGTATTTTTGACTATAAGGAAAAACAACAAGATAATGATGAATAGCATAAATTCTTATTCAAACAGACACTATCCAGTTGCCGTAACATATACACAAACTGAATATAAGGAATTTGCATGGGGAAAGAAGATACTTAGATATGAATATTGTAAATAACATAGATACACAAGTTAATCATGTTTATAAATAAAAATATAATCTTAAAAGCTCTTACATTTATGTATCCAAGGAGTGCCTTCTTTGCCGACATTTTCTGATTCTTTGATTTGTCATTCAGCCCAAGGCCAAGGTTAATCTGATAGTGAAGTATAAGGGTCCAAATTAGACCCAGTATGAGCTTTTTGTTGCCTCCAACTATGTCTCCACTCCCTACACAAACACAGTATCATAGTAGCATAAATTAAGGTGGCTTTACACTGCACAATTAACGTAACGTAAGGCTATACACAACAGGAAGTGCTGTATAAACCAATGGCTGATGTTTACGTAAGGTAAGAGTAGAGATAATTCCAACTCTTATGTTACGTAAACGATGGCCATTGGTTTATACAGCACTTCCTTGGTCTAACGTATAGCCTTACCTTAAGTTAATTTTGCAGTGTACATCGGCCTTTAACGCATGGCCTTACCTTACGTTAACTTTACAGTGTAAAGCTGGGTTCAGAATATTTGCATTGTGACCGGAAGTGCTATATAACGCAATGGGTAAATGCAAGAATAGAACTTGACTCTATTCTTGCGCTTATCATTGCGTTATATGGCACTTCCGGTCGCAAAACAAATATTCTGAACCCAGCTTAAATCCACTTTAAAGCTCACTAAGGATTGAAAATCGTACTATTTTGATCTAAGCATGCACTAATGCTGCACTTGACGTTCACCCTGCTGCTGATAACTAAGTTTATAAGTCATGCAACTAGATTCAACTTAGTAGCACAATAGTATAGCATGCTACATTAAGCAAATACATTGAGCCAATAGCAATTGTACATGCATGGGCACAGAGCAGGTGCAGAGAGAGGTCTACTCAATTAGAATTTGCACACACACCTGGACACACACCTCATTCACAAATCACAATAAGAGTCACTTTGATATTACCCAAAATGGACTTTATTGCTGCATCTTATGCTGATGCTTATTATTTTATAACAAAACTACAAAAAATCATGATTTTATCTTCCTCACCTATGTTGACAAGCCTGATTTTCTCTATTTTTGTGATGAAGTTGAGAGCCATATCGACATTCTCCATCCTCTGTGCATGGACTCGAGGCTTCTTGTTGTATCTGCCCAGCGGCTTAGTGGAGAGAAGCTCTAGCAAGTGTATGAGATTGACTCCATTGGAGAGGCCTTCGGCTAGATCCGACAATACTATCTCCCTGTACTTGAGCTGCTCGTTGCACCAACGCGTGAAGGTCTTCTCTTGTATTCGCTTCCATTCGGCGTCCAAGCTAGTCTTGGACTCCATTTCCTCGACTAGTGAAGACATAGCTACACTGAGTAGGGCTACGCTTCTAAATACGAGAGGAAAAGCAGTGAAGTGTTTACTTTAGTTCCCAGCCCCACCCTGTGACACCTTAACATTATTCATCTTCACTACATGATGATTTTGCCATAGACACTATATACACTTACAAACACACACCTACTAGAGACACTGATGATCCTATAGATTAAGTACTCACCATAAAAGACAATGTACTCATTATGTACCTTAAAAACAAATTTACATTGTGGAAAAATAATTTCAAACTCTATCAGTATTAATAGCGCAATTTTGCTGCAATCCTATTATTGATCACTATAGCTGACTAATTGATCACAGTGGAATAGTAATACAGCATGGCAACCCAATGCACGGTACAGTTAGCTCCTTCTTCTGCTTCAAATCACTTTCATTTTCGCATTATAATTGCAGCATCTGTAAAGTACTAGATTGTTACTTCGTTGCTTGTCCATCCAGCGAGATTCACAAGTGCTTGATGTTTACATAAGAATAAATAAGCTCATATTATTAATACAGTTACACTAAAACATGGCACAGCTAAAAAGGGTGTAGCTCATTAATTTACACATTTTTGCCGATGATTCAATAGAGCTATGTCTCTTAGCTTCTTAGCATTGATTGGTCCCGTTTGATCAACTAATTGTCCAAGGTAAGATGACGACTGACAAAGCAACAAATGAGGTTCATCATACTCCACTAATTCTCCTTTATCCAGTACCTTTAAAGTCACATTTTAATAATAAATTAAATTTAACAATGAACATACATGTAGTAACATACCATGATCTTATCATAATCCATTACAGTGTTTAGTCGATGGGCAACAGTCAGTACAGTGCATTCACTAAACTGCTCACGAATCACTTCTTGAATGATACCATCAGTTCTACATGTTATAATAAAATGATAGAGTAGAAATGAAGCTGGTCATTACTTCATGTCTACATTAGCTGTGGCTTCATCTAATACTAAAATTGGATTGTTTCTCAGGAGAGCTCTTGCAAGACAAAAGAGCTGTCTCTGACCAACACTAAAGTTGCTACCTCCTTCAGTTATGATTGACAATAGACCATCATCCAATCCTTCAACTACTGATTTTAACTGAACCTACATGCATCATCAAAGAATTACAAATATTTTATAGCAATCTTTACTTGTTCTAATGCTCTCCATATGTCAGAATCATTGTACACTTGAAAAGGATCAAGATTGTATCTAATTGGCCCACCAAACAATACTGGATCCTACAATACAATAATGAAACATTTTTACAATAAAATACATACATGCACATACTTGAGGTATAATTGATATATTCTTCCTAAGATCATGTAGTCCTAGTGCATTAGCATTAACTCCATCAATAATGATACTGCCGCCAGTTGGTTCAGCTAATCTAAACAATGCTGATATCAGTGATGTCTTTCCAGCACCAGTTCTACCCACAATACCAACCTAATTCAATTTTTTCATAGCACCCAAACATTATAGCTACATACTTTACTCCTGCTAGATATAAGACATGATATATTACTCAGTACTTGTGGGCCATCTACTGAATGACTATAACAAATCTCATTAAATATAATATTTCCTTTATCAGGCCAGTTTGGTGGTGGCTTAGACTCAGGAAGAGTTTCCAATGATGCTTCGACTTCTAATCCACCATAAGCAATAACCCTCTCTGGAGATACCATCTATACGAGAATTATACTGGTACTGGTATATAAGTATGTCGTATTATCTTACCAAGTTCTCCACTTCTGTGCTGGATCTCATGTAGAAAGCAAAATCATCCATCAATGCAATAGCATATGTTAATGACAATGAAATGAGGGCAGCATTAAAAACTATAACATCAACACTACAATCAGAGAAATATACATTTCGGCTTTACTTTGTGCAAGAGTAATTGATGACAAGACAATAGCAGTTATGAAGAGAAAGATAAAGCAGTCAAGACGCATTGAAAA
>NW_003550140.1:0-3915 GCF_000090795.2 Amphimedon queenslandica | reverse complement strand
GTTTCTGATTGTTCTACCAACACTTTATATACTCCTTTATCCATTCAAATGGTTTCATAAGTTATTGGATCGTTTACATTTGAGGAAACAGCTACTGATATCACTGGGTGATGTGTTTACTGGTCCTTATAAGAATGGAACTGAGAATACTTATGATTATCGTTTCATGGCTGGACTATACTTACTGGCACGAATAATCATTTCAAGTCAATTCATTTATGGATATTATTTCGTATTTTCAATACCAATTTCTCAAGCTTGCTGTTCCTTCTTACTAGCAGTAATAGTTATCATCTTTCGTCCTTTTCAAAGAAATATTCATAATTTTGCTGAATTTTTAGTTATGTTTATAACTATGGCACTTGGATGTATAAACAGTGTTATTTCTTTTTTAATCCAAATTTTGGCTGAAAAAGGTGTAATAGTATATCTGATTGTCATTTCACTACCAACTATCAATGGTCTAATTTTTGGTATTATTATCCCAGGTTATATAATCTACCAGGTATACAAAATGATAAAATCATGTCGTCGTTATCATAAAAGAAATTATCTAGTAGCTAACAGAAATCAAGAAGAAGACCATCAGCCATTAGTTGGTAATGATGATGATTGGATTGCTGATCGTATGGAGAATCCACTGGAATATGATGAACAACATGTTCCTGGTAGAATGGATGATGCACTTGAAAAGGATCGTCAGCCTATTGCTACTACAGCTGCTACTTATGGCAGTATTAACTAATAAGTAACTTATAATCAATACTCCTATATTATTTATTTATTTACTATTAGGTATATTATTAGTTGCTAAGTGATTAGTTATTATTATTATTTCTCTTATTTTTCTCTTTTCCCCTATCTCCCTCTTTCTTCTTTCCCCTTTATAATTAATATAAGATACTTGAGATTTGTTTGTTTGTTATTAGATTTTTGCTGAATACTTCCTTTTTTGCTTTGTGTAGGCTCTTTTTGTTATAAAAATTTTTTGAAAATTTAAATAGACTTTTGAGAGTTAATAGCGTGCCATTCATTATTGCTGCACTGTAACACAATCATAATTAGTCTAAGCCAACATCAATAGATGATACCATTAACTATTTTAATAGCATTGGAAAAGACAGCATGGCTTTTGTTTTATAGTGAGATAATGATAAATTCATAGCAGATCTCAAAATGCAACTTATAAACTGATGTATGCATACATTAATAGACAGTAAGGATTACTAACTGATTAATAGATTGTGCCAAATGTACATACCGGTATGTACATTCAATCATTCTTTTGCACATTTAAAGTTGCTAATACCATTTATGTCTGTAATGATTATGACTATTGTTTAAGTAAACAATGAGTCAACAGCCTTGGGTAATTTTCAGAATTTTGGTGTTTCTTAAAATGGCCGTAACTTGAAAAATTGAAGTTGGAATCAGGTCAGGCTTTTTATACAGCATAAGGGCATCAATATGTATCAGAAAATGTAATAAAAATTTGGGGTGATTTTGGAGCTATTTTTTGGAAAAAACCATGGGCTATATAGTACAGGGTAGTTTTCAGAATTTTGGAATTTTCCTAAAATGGCCGTAACTTGAAAAATTGAAGTCGGAATCACCTCAAACTTTCTACACAGCATAAGGACATCAATATGTATCAAAAATTGTAATAAAAATTAGTGGTGATTTTGGAGCTATTTTTTGGAAAAAACCATGGGCTATACCCTTGGGTAGTTTTCAGAATTTTGACGTTTTCTTAAAATGGCCATAACTTGAAAAATTTAAGTCGGAATCAGCTCAAACTTGCTACACAGCATAAGGACATCAATATGTATCAGAAAATGTAATAAAAATTTGGGGTGATTTTGGAGCCATTTTTTGGAAAAATACATGGACTATACCCTTGGGTAGTTTTCAGAATTTTGACGTTTTCTTAAAATGGCCATAACTTGAAAAATTTAAGTCGGAATCAGCTCAAACTTGCTACACAGCATAAGGACATCATTATGTATCAGAAAATGTAATAAAAATTTGGGGTGATTTCGGAGCCATTTTTTGGAAAAATACATGGACTATAGTTTTTGTACTGAACCAATGAACCAGTACTGGGGGATGGAGCTGGTCAAAATTTACAATTAGACATAGACAACATTGATACATACATATCTTGTTTTGATAGTTATCAAAATGACAAATGTCAGTGTGATTATCTTTCATTCCATGCTTATATCATTGATACCACTACCAATAAGCATTATAATTGGAAATATGATCTAAAAGCTTGTATTAGCATTAATTCCTCAATTAATCAAGACTGCTACACCATTTCACAACCTAACTGTGATTACTTCTCTGATGATGATAAATGCTATTAAGTGTGTGAATGTCTCTATCATTATATGAATTCTGATCCTATTGAAGTGTCACTGTATGTTGAAGCACTTGATATGAAAGCTAGTAGTACTGTGACTGTTGCAATCGAATGTGGGCCTGAGGATGAAAACTGCAATCCAATTAATACTTGTGATATAGATGATCCACCATACAAGCTTACTTGTATCAAAAATAACTTTCTTAGTTGTTGTACTGACAACATTACAAAAGAGCATTGCTTTGGGTGTGCATCAAATTGGAGAGTACCAATGAATGATCCTCACACATGTGTTGAATGTGATGCCAAATATGGTTTACTGGTATTTATTGTAATAGAAATATTACCTATCACAATCATGGTATTATTAATAATAATATTTAATATACAACTAACCAATGGATCTATTAATGGAGTGGTATTCTATTCACAAATAATAGCAATGAGTTATTCTGTTTATAACTATTATATTTATTATGATGCTTATGATGATGATTATAACTATGCTGATTATGATTATGATGATTATTATTTTGCTTCACTAACTAAAACACAGTGAAGCAATAAAATTATTATACATATCTTATACTGTGTGACATTTCTTATTACTCAATACTTCAATACAGAGTAGTAGGTGGGTTCATCCATTAAATGTGGGACCAATTTGGGAGTGCTGTACATATCTTTCTGTAATTTTTGAGCAAGCTTAAACTTTCTACTTGAAGCATAATATGCATCAGAAAAGACCCAATTTTCTAATGATGATGATAATGTGACCTTAAGTGGACCATTACTAATAATGTAAAGTAAACAAGAGTAATGAGTAAACAGGAATAAGACATACATTAAGATGATCACTATGTAGTAATTATCTACAATGTACTAATACACCTTCATGGTACTGGTATTGTCATATAGGCCAACATTTTTAAGACTTAATAGTTTGTGACATTTTCATTTTCAACCTATACTCTTCCTACATGTATGTAGTAGCAACAGTTGTTTTGTAGTATATATAATCATATTAGTAAATAAAAATTAAAATATTTCTGGTAATTACTGCATGAGTGTTATGTCACAATAATAACAAGTGAAAAATATTTGTGATAGTTAAATTTCTTTGGTTGATATTAGTCATTTATACAGTAACTTCATACTACTAACACTTGAAATCATCACAATAGCTTTATTATCATACAAGATACTTGTAAAACCATGACCATTAATTACTACAAGCAAGTACTATTGCTACAAGTCATGCAACAACAAGAAGTCTCCATTTGCAATTAGTATACATAGCATTATATAGTGTGGTAAGTGGTAACTGTCACAAGCAATCTACTGATTCATAATATTTCCTTATAGGACAAACAAAATGTTGAATACCGGTCAAAATTTAACTTTACTAAAACCATGCAATAATAAGAACACGAATCAAATTACTGAATGAAAATATCGTCACACACACACACTTTGCTACTTAACATAAATCTCATAATAACTAAGAGGACTGTCTTCATTTTGAGTACCCTCATTACCACAGACCCTCA
>NW_003550139.1:0-3915 GCF_000090795.2 Amphimedon queenslandica | reverse complement strand
AGTAGCCATTTTGCCTTAATTATTAGGGGGCGCGGCCGCACGTTATGAATAGTTATCAACACTAAACGTCATCATTAATGATGTCATCGTGAAAAACGGGCCAGTTTTTCAAGATGACGTGCTTCCGTGCATGTGTCCCTTTAAAGCATGGGTCCGAGTGCTCTATTGGATTTATCCGCACCAGCTTCCGGTCGAGTTGCTAAAAATAGAGCATGAGGCCCAAGGCCGAGTGCTNTATTTTTAGCAACGAGACAGGAAGTGAGTGCGGATAAATCCAATAGAGCACGACGGAGCCATGCTTTAATTGTTTTGTAGTTATTTCTCAGAAGAATCTGACCTTATCAGTGAGTGCCACGTGTGAAACCACAATGGCACGCGGTCACCATAATGATATTCATTGAACCTTGACCACAAGTGTGCCCCACTGCACTATAGCCTGTAAGAATTATGGGTTTATAAAGCAAGCTCCTTTTTCCTCGCTGTGTCCTTCCTCACTGAGGCTGAAAGTGAGTTGGACAGGTTTTTTAGAACTTTCTTTGGAAGTCATCACTGACTTTCCAAAGGGCAAAGGGTCAAAGTTCAACTCCCAGTACTGCTATTGGAATGCTCTAAGTCCAATAGGCAATAGAGCTATGGGTAAGTCTCTCACAGCTGTATACAGGACTTAGTATGGACATCGGCAGTGCTCTAAATCCCACAGAGTACTGAGAGTATCTTCACAGTACTCTGTGGGATATAGAGCATTGAGTTTCCTTTGATCTTGAAGTCAAGTTAACTACAAAGCCTATAATAGAGTTAGACAGTATAGTCTTATACTATACCACATAACCACAATACTACTGTAACCATTACCGTAGCTATAAAGCAAGTAGTACAGTTTTAGCTATAGACCACCCAGAGTGAGAATTGTTAATGCTATGAATTTCATTAATTTTATATACGGTATCCGCCCATGCGCCATAATTGGCTGCCATTTTGGTTGGCAAGTTTGTTAAGGAAGTCAATGGAGGCACGAAGAAAATGCCTCACTTACCTGCTGTAGCTCTATCCATAGCTAAAAAGTGCTTGTTATAAAAAAGAATAGCTACCTTTAAGCTTATCCTGTGAAAGATTTGGTCAAATTCGCTCCAGAATTCTTAATAATTATAGGTTTGTTTTTACGTCGTCCCGTTTGCTCTCCCATTGAAAGTTGCCAACCAAAATGGCGGCCAGAATTTATTTCATTGTAAACCACGCCTTACAACCGTAATAGTACAGTCTTCCCACGCAAGCAATTCTCACTCTGGGTGGTCTATACATCTCAGTAGTATATAGTAGGAGTTAACCCTTTGATCTTGATTACAGCACTTTTAAGTTCTCATTTTCACCCCTTATTTCTGTGTCAGTCAGTATAGGGAGTAGAATCTAGTTGCTATTTATAGTTCATGATGGCTGGAAAAGTGCAGAACATCAAAGATGTTAATGATGATGATGTGAGGAGGTGTCTGTGGGTAGCTGAAGAAAAGGTTAATGATGTTAAAGAGGAAATAAGAAAATACAAGTCTTCTGTTCATATGACTGAGCCAAAAAAGTTAGAGTATTTTTGGTTGTCTGGTAAAAGGGAAGTGATTCAAAAGATCTGTCGTGATTCTATAAAAGAGCCTATATCTGCCAATCCTAGTGCTAGGGACAATAAAACTGGCTTAAGATGCTCAACAGTGGATCCATTTGAAATGCAATTCGAAAGTAAAGCGTCACTGTTTGTAAAAATTGATTATATTTTATTATCATACAGGAAACTTGGGAATAACATTGAAATGTCACTTCCCATTGGAGCCTGATGATGATAGGTCTGCCAAAGTACAGCAAATAATTCAGAAGCTTTATGATATGCCAAACAAGGTATTTCCATTTCAGTGCTGGTTGGTAGATCTATTCTACATCTTCTGTAGGAATATGATGACCCTTCAATCATATACAACATTGAGATTATTGAAGTGACCCCTGCTTGGTCCTATACCATACAAGGAGGGAATGGAGGGCTGGATGATGATGTGGGTCAGTATGAAAGGCGTATTATTGATGTCACCATTTGTGACAATGATTTCCGAGATTGCCATTTAGTTTGCCCAGAAGTCTTGGAAGCGGATATTATTACAGTACTGAATGAAGTCTGGGAGAATCAGTATGTAACTCAAATTAAATCTAACACCTCATTTCAATGTTTCTTTTGTAGTGTTATTAGGCAGTCTAAGCACTAGATTCTACTATGGAACCAAAACAAGCGTACCTAATTTTTAAAAATTAATTTCTTTTGATAAAAATAGGCTGATAAACATTACATAATAAATGAAACATCAAAATTTAATGTTAACAATAATTAGACTTCACATGATCAATGAAAATTTTCCTATTAGCAATAATAAAAAATGAAAAGTTGCAATGATAATAATATTGATAAGCAGTAATAAAATAAATGGCAGTTACTTAGCATGTGCTTACTGCAGTTCTCCAGTTACTTCTTTTATTCTCTTTCTTCTGTTATGACGCTGACAATAATAGATGACAGTAATGATAATTAATAAAGCAAAGAAAATAATTAATGTTAAGCCGCAGAGAGGAAGAGAGTATATCCAGTACTTTTGAAGATAGACTCCCTTTGTTATAAATGTAGCGAACAGATTCACTTTCCCTTCAAATCCAATAGTAGTGTTACCAAAAAGACACAAGTGACCACGATTGTTCTTATATCTGCTCTTTTTGGGATTTATCGGGATAGAACAATTTTTACTTGACCGAGTAAGATGGTACTCATCAACTGTGTATTTTGCTGCATTTGAATATGCTGATATATTTCCTGAAATGCTGACATTAACTTTAGTTTGATTAACTACAGCAAGAACAAAATAGAGCAGAGAAGTGCTTGGTAATGTTATTGAGAATGAATGAGTTCCATTACTACCAACACAATCTGAACTGTTGTATACAGAACGAGGTGGCTTATCTTTTGGATCTCTAGCAACATTTTTGTAGCTAATGTAATCGGCAGAGACATTACAAAAAACAAGCAATCTCATTGCACAAGAGACCCTATCAGGATTGCTATTTACCAAATCAATAAATAAATTAAGAGTCCCTCCACCACTTGCCGTATAAATAGGTTCGTGACAATCGAAATACGAAATGGAGATGGGAAGAGAGGAATGACCAGAATGGCATTTATTATAAATGTATGGTAAGACCAGGTGATACGTGCTAATATGTTCTTCAGGTATGGCATAGACAGTAGCGTAGTCCAGCGTCAAGGAACTGACGTCAACTAAATCTGTATTTGAAGTATTGAAGCAGTCCAATTTAATGGTAGTGTTGACACCAATTGGGTGGGTCTTATTCTGTGAGTCTTTTTTGTCAATGGATGGAATTAACAACAGGATCAAAATAACAGTAATCATTGAGAAACAAAGGATCGATAAAACTACCACGAAAAAGCGACAGGTACCTAAAAGGTATTAAAGACACATTAAACCAATGAGTTATAAATACCAAATTAAATAACGTACGAGTTTTCAATTGCCTTGAAACCTTGATATCATGTCTCTTACAGTAGTCTCGTAGTTTCTGTTGGTAGCTTGAACAGCCAGATTCTTGTAGCCAATCAAAAACAATTTTAATGTTGTCCTTCTTATGAAGCGATTTCTTCTCTAAGAGAAGACGAACAAGGTCACAGCGATTATCAATATCTACATGGCCTAACAATACCCCACCATTTTGCTCAGTATGCAACCTCTTGAATTTATTGTAATCACTTTCACTCATTGATGTTACTGTGGTTGCTAGCGTGAGGATAATGTCGATTTGCTTGTAAACATCATCGTCGTTAGGTGATGCAGAGCAAGGAAGCCCATTCATGTTGTATCCTAGTCTCTCCAGCATAAA
>NW_003550136.1:0-3919 GCF_000090795.2 Amphimedon queenslandica | reverse complement strand
CTTGTTGAGGACTGCCTGTCTTCAGACTCTGTTCTACATAATCCTCAACATCCTCCAGAAGACTCAAACTTGTTTCTGCTGATTTCGTTTGCTCTGACAGCACCTTTAGTTTAGCATCAGTGACCCTCTTTGCCTGCTCAGTCAGTTTCCTCTCTGACTCATGAAGAACATTCATCATTTCCTCTACCATTTCATTTATTTCTTCTAAGACTCCTTCTCCTCTCTCTCTGATCTCACCCTCTCTCTCTGCTAGAGCAGACAGGACCTTCTTCAGTCCTCCAATTTTCCCTTTTATCGGATTAAGAGATTTCTCCAGTGCTTCTTTGTGTTTAGTAAAACTATCAGCTATTAGGTTATACTTGTGATCTTTATGAGTGACTATGATACAATCACGACATATAACACTATCACATGTTTCACAGTAGATCTTTAAAGGCTCGTCATGACTTGGTATGGGACAAATGAGAGGTGCCTCCTGTTTAGCTGAAGCTAGCAATTGAGAAGTAGAAGAGACATCAGAGGCTGTCACCTCATCAAGACTTGTCACCTGATGGTTAGCAAAAAGAGCCCATTTCTTGTGGGTAGAGATACATTCTGTACAAAGGAATTGACTGCAGTCTTTGCAGTATCCAGTGGCATTAGCTGTAGTACAGTTGTCACAGGTGACCTGTTGAGGATCAGCTACTTTCTTCATTAGACTGTATATCTCTTTGAAGTTGTTGAGAGTGAATGCTACAGGAAAGGCTCCTGTTCCTTCTTCTGGCAACTCTGTACAATGACGACAAGTGGGACAAGAGAGGTAATAGGTCTCATTCTTCTTTTCCAGAGGTAATCCCTCCAGACAGTGCTCACAGAATGAATGTAGACAAGGTAAAGTCTTAGGGTTGGTATAGTGGTCAAGACACACAGGACAGGTGAGCTGTTCCTCCAGTTTGAGGAGACCAGGAGAAGATGGTTTGGTTGCCATTTCAAGAAAAGAATAAAATTGTGTATGTAAAGCAAGAACAAAAAATGAAGAGAGATAAAGGTAGAAGATGGTAAATGAAGATAGAGTAAGAAGAAAATGAAGAAATCAAAATGAATGAGAATGAAAACAAGTGTTCAAAAGAAGGGAATGCAGCTAAAGAAGATCAACTAGACACAAAAAGTGGGCGATACCTTAAATATATTCAAAGATCTTGTGACTAAAGGAAGTTATGATAGTACATAATAAATACTGGCTTTACCATAGCAACCAGTGACTTCTTAATTTCAAGAATAATTTATTGAATACAGATAAAAGTATAAGATGATAAATGAACAAAAAACAAAATTATTGGGGCAAACCAGGGAATACAGTAATATTTGGACTCGCCACACTTGTGTAGGCGGGTACTATGCAGTTGGGTTGTCATTCTGTCACGAAAATTCCTGTTAATTCCTAGTTAATATCTTTTTTACTGAGCTCTCCTGAGTTATAATTTTTTTTAAGCTTTCAGAAAAAGATAATTTATTTAGCTCCGTTGTATTTTCATAGCAATCTGTGGTAGCAAAAGCTGAATATTTTCAAGAATAGACCACTTTTCCTAGCCAAATCTTCGTGTTTCACTCTATTTGGTCAATATTAGCATTGATAGGTAGAGAAAAGTACCTAGATTAAAAAATATGTGGGAATTTTCTAATCTCTTTTTTGTTTGCGAGTTACAGTTGCTCAAAGTTTGTGATTTAGCCTCTTCGAAAAATTTTCAGGCAGCACTGGAAAAAGCAGGAGCAACCAAACTATCTCAGTCTCTTTTAAATATCTAGGCAAATTTTTTGTGCTTGCTCTTTCTTTGAATAGAGCTTCAGATGCTAAAATAAATTTCAGCTTTTCTTCTTTCTCCTACCCATGTGCCATGTTTATCTGCACTGCACTGCTAAGTGCTGACCACACCTATAATTTATTTTATGGATCAGTGCAGTAATTGCATTGTTACAGTTTGCTCAAAATCTATTATCCTTTATTCAAATATCAAGTTGCTTATACATGTATATATAATATCATGATGGGGGCAGTACAAGTAACACATTATCCCTCAGGTGAATCTCAGCAGGCGAGTCCACGCACCATGGTGCTTCATAAGATCATGCACATATTATAGAACATGTACATGTACATGTATGTTACAGAAATGATGCATAATAATGTGAATTTTGCAGCATTTATATTATATTATTATATTATTTATATTATATTATAAATGCTGTACTGTACATGTACAATACTAACCTCCCCTAATATTCTAAATAAAGAGCTCTTGCCACACCCATTAGGACCACACACTAATACATTCATACCAGAATGAACCTTAAGAGGGAGGGGAAGGGAGAGAGGGAGGGGGAGAGAGGGAGAGAGAGAGAGAGAGAGAGAGAGAAGGGGGGAGGGGAGGAGAGAAAGGGAGAGAGAGGGGGGAGGGGTATGGTATCAGTATATTGACTGTGATTAGGTTATTGAAGTACTTCAAAGTTCATGTCTCTGACAAGTACATCTCCATTAGGAGTAACCAATGGGACATGTTCAAACCTTGAGAGAGAGAAGAATTAAATAATAATAACAATAATAATTAATTACTTTATTAAATTGTCAACTTCAATTATTTCTCCGCTACCAGGAACAAGTGGAGGACCTTCAATACCTTAAAATAAAATAAAATAAAATAAAATAAGTGTAACCATTTTTTGAATGGGTAAAAATTGCTCAAATTTCCTAATGATTAATGAGTTTTAATTTGGCAAATATAATGTAGCAATGTCAAATTAAGCATGTGCATAATGATTCAAAATGGTGGCACGGGTCAACTTCACCAAAATTGTATTAACTGTGCTACAACTATATGTACATGTACTGTATATGTAATGTACATGTACATGTATTACTAATACATCATATCTCACTAGTGTTTTCTCTGTTCTCCATTGTCTCTCCATTGGTTCCATTACCACTGTCACTAGTATTGACCATTGTCCTAACGTACTGTCCTTTATGGAGGTCACGGAGTACGGTGGTCAACTGGTGAATGCGAGCGGTGAAACCGGACAGACGGGCCATGTCCCGCCCGGCCAGCACCAATCGACCGATAGCCTCAGACATTCGGACCAACATACGACCACTTCTGTAATAATCCTAGGGAGAAGACATGTATGTACATGTACATGTACAAGATAAGCATTAATTGATAGATCTACATGTACATGTATATTTGGGAGACTAGAATCTAACTGAAAATGGGAAATTTAAAGGGTAAGTCCGGTGTATTTTTGGTGAATTTTTTTTATTGGCTTAATATGATTGCCTGACCATAATAATGATGTATTCCAACTCCCATTGTCTAAAAAAATTTTTTCACTGAGATATGAGCCTTCAAAAATGCTCATTTTTTGTTATACTATGTCCCAACTGAGAATCAGAATGGACCGGAAGTGGAAGCAGCTGCATTGGAATTTTAAAAATGTAGCTACGTCACTAATGATGTTTTATAATGATATTCATAGAGACATGGCCGATATTTCGGCTGTGTTATTTCACTCCTAAAACAGTCTTGTTCTTCCTGATAAGCAGTACAATAGCTGCTGGAGTCAACTAGTCTTCATAAAGGCCATCATTATCAGAAGATCTTGCTCTATTAGCATTTTAAAAGAAGAATTATCAGTTTGGGCGCTCGACCACATGTGCTTATGTAAACTATGACATCATAGAACGTCATTGCGGTTAGCTTTGGTATGCCATTGGGTTTATAGGGAGAACCCGGTTCTCAGGGTTCCCAAGGGTTGAGAGACCCAAGACCTGAGATCCTGAAGCGGCATTGGGCGACTAAGAACCTGTGAAAGTCTCATCCTTATCCCACATTCCTATAAAAATTTATTCCAGTTTTTCTTGGTCCAAACTCAGTTGGGACATAGT
>NW_003550135.1:0-3920 GCF_000090795.2 Amphimedon queenslandica | reverse complement strand
CATCATTACTTTAGTGCCTGGAACATCAGAAAGACCAAACTCGATTGAGTCTGCAATTTTAACTGCTGGATTATTGTTATTTTTAAAATAATCTTTTAATTTCTCACGATATGTAGACCACTTCCTCTGTAAATCTCTCTCATCAGTAATGAAAGTATTGACTAACTTGATGACAAGTTCAAAATTGAACCACGAGATGTATTTCTCCAATACTCTAAACAGTTGATTCATTGTTCTTACTTTATCAAAGTCACTTCTCATTGATTCAATAGTGTCATGCCTTCGAAAACGTGGACTAAGTAACATAGCAATATATGACTGGATGTGATCAACAACTCCTGAAAGATCAATAGAATGAAAAGCCGTTTTTGTAAGATGCATATTGTGAATAAAATCATCTTCAAGATCTTCTATCAACCAGGTTAGGCTATTAGTTGCAGCAGGTGAAGTAGGGACTGGTAGCTCAACAGTTGGAGTAGCTTCTAAAATAATAAATAAAAATGATCATTGATTATCATATTATATTTACTTTTAGAAGATGAAATATAAACAGGTGATGTAGTAGCCTTTTTGCTAATAGTAAGATTAATGGCATATTCTGCTGCTATTTCAATAGCTAGAGCTGGATCAGCTCCTCCACTATTACTTTTAATGGAGTTACACAGCATTCTTAATGTAGGGACACCATGACTCTCATAGTCATAGTCCTTCTTTAACCAGCAATCAAATACTTTCCGTAGACATGCTCTAGCTTTCTTTGTCTCGGCATCTATCTCATCTATCTTATTAGGGTTCAGTCCTAACAGAATACCAATAGAGTCCCAGCGTCCTGAAAGAACACCAGCTTTTCCCCATACCAATTGAAAATCACTAATATCTATCATTAATAATACTAATAAAACAATTGTTATGAATATCTACTCACTAAGTTCTCTCTCAAAGGCTCTTTTCAGCTCCTCTGGTTTGGTTGACATATTTGCTGAGGTAGAGCAGCTACGCCCTTGGCAAGTTTGCAATTATTTACAAACGCACTGAGCCCCACCCTAGTTAATAAACTAGTTTTAATAACTGACCCCACCCCTCAGTACAACATGAATGAGCAAGGCTTGAGGAGAGGAGGAGGAATGGTCAGTTTGAAGGAGAGAGAAGAGCAGTATCTTTTCTCTTTTCTTTTAATATCTCCTTGTAATGGCTGCCAATAGCTCCTTAAATCATTCATTCTCTCTATTTAGAGATTTTCTTTCTGATAGCCCGTTTTCTAGAGGAGAGCTCTTGTAGGAGAGCGGCTAAGGTAGGACAAAGACGGGCGAGTCTTTCTGTTTGATTTTGAAGAGAAGAGACACGCCATTACACGTGGTTACTCATACTTTTTCTTTTTCTATCTTGTTACAGGTACTAATAGAAGAGTTGGAAGAAAAGGAGGTGAGAGGAAAGAGAGAGAAGACTCCTTCTCTTTCCTGAGCTCTGGAAAGGATGGAGAGATAGAGAAGGCTTTGGCCGTCTTTCTCTCTAGAGCGCCATTTTGTCCCTCAACCATGTACTCTCTCACTCTCTCTCTCTCCCTCTCTCTCTAGTCTAAGAGAAATGTCCACATATCCTCAGATTATTTATTATTATTGTGTAATGAGTTGTGCTCTCAGTTGGAGTCATCAGGTTCCATTAGAAGAGGAGGAGGAGGAGGTCATTCACTAATTGGGAATGAGATATCATCATTTATTTATGATAATAACAATAATAGTAAGATTATTAATATAGTTTAGTCCAGTATGAAATACCCTCCATTTTGTGATTCTCTCTCTCAGTTAGTTCTAGTTTGTTAAAGTTAACTAATCAAAAACATGATTTCACAACTGATCACTTACAAAAAGACAGCACACTACACCTCTGTAAGTTTATTTATTATTATTATTATTATTATTATTATCATTAGGTACTTTATTACATTCTACTCATCTTTCTTCCATTCCTTCTATGGCTTCTCTTCTAATTCAACCAATCAACTTCACTAAAATGAAAAAGGTACATGTACATGTATTAACGAATCCTCCCGTTACCATGGTAACCCTACCCACACAGCACACAGTGATACTAGGTCATCTTGCTCCAGTGTTTTGTCTCATTTGATTGTCTCTCATTTTGTAATTATTAAAGGATGTGGCCATAATTATGATGGCAAAAATAGGTGTGGTGGGGCGTGGTTACTCACTACTCGATACCAGGATTTGGTATCGAGTACTTGGTATCAGAGGCCTGGTATCAGATATATGAGTACTTTGGTATCGTATCTAACCTACAACACTTTGTTTTATAATTTACAATCCCCTTGAATGGGTCAGCATAACCGGGCCTGTTTGACCCTATTAATATAAACAATTAAACAATTGAAACACTAAAAGCAAGGGGCTGGAGATAGAGGACAATCATGTAGTAGTAACAGTTAATTAAAGTTAATTAAAAGTAGTGTCAACTGTTAACCACAAAAAGATAGAGAGGTGAATCTGATAGTTTTTTGTTTCACAAAATTTTTGAATGGGTTAACGTAACCCTGTCTTAAACTTTAAATATAAACAATAGTCAGGAGCAGCACTATCATTAGTAATAGCACATGTACTTACATCTACCGTCTTGTTGTTCCTGTAGCTATTGTAATAAAGAGAGAAGAGAAACATGGAGGTGACGTTAGTTTCATGGACTATAAAGAATTGGAAGAAGCTTACGCCAGAGAAGAAGTGTATCCTCTTGATCTTAAAAATGCAGTCGCTGAAGAGTTAAATAAAGTATTTAATTATTATTAATTAGTGATGATTAAATTTCTGAGCTCTTAAATAAAGTTTAACTCTATTCACATTTACATGTCATAGCAACATTATTAATTAATAATGTACCAGACTCTGTAATACATGTACATGTACGTGTTAATTGCATGTCCGTTTGTAGTTACTGGACCCCATTAGAGCTAAATTTAACAGTGACCCCTCGCTGAAGAAACTAAGGGACATGGCTTACCCTGGAGGAGAGAGTAAGTGACCATATCACATGATAATGTTGTTGTTTATTGTTGTTGTTGTTTATTATTGTTGTTTGTTGTTTGCAGAGTCTGAGGGTAAGAAAGAGGGCGGGGCTGCTGCCGCTAATCGTGCTGTTGATATAACAAGACTTGATCTGAGGGTTGGAGAGATAATATCAATTGAGAAGGTGTGGTCACCAGATAAGTGCATTTCTGATACATGTACTTGCACTTATGTTGCTACATTTGAGCTGATTCTGATCAAGTTTGGATTTTTATGATTTTTTAAAAGTTGATCCAAAATTGGACATAAATCCCTGTACTATTAGTAACGCGGTAGCATTACTACCCTTGTGAAAATTCTCAGCAAGATCTTACATGATTTCTTTTTAAGATCATGCATGAATCTTAGGTTTGATCTTGCAAGATCTTCTTGGTATTTGGAACAAAGATAATGCGTGATCTTGTATGATCATGATGCTAAGAATTATCTATGATCCAACATGATCTTGCATAATATGAGAAAGGTATAAGCAAGAATTTTATATAAGATCACAGCAAGATCTTACTGGGTTTTGGAACAAAGATCATGAAGGATGTGATGAGATCCAGCTTGCTAGCAAGATCTTAAATTATCAGTTATTTTCTTGCAATGGAATTTTAGCATGTAATGCTTTTATAAAATGAATGCAACAGTAAGATCTGAGCAAGATCTTACATTGCATGAATGCATAATATAATGTAATGAAACTTGATTAATTTTCTTTGTTTTAAGTTGGTTAAAACTTACTTTCTTTATATACTGGATTTACCGTTGAGGCTATTGTGGGTTGTCTACTACTTCCTGTGACGTCACATAATTTGTAAGATCTTTCAAGATCTTGTATGACCCAAACTAATCTTGTACAGTTAA
>NW_003550134.1:0-3922 GCF_000090795.2 Amphimedon queenslandica | reverse complement strand
TTTTCAAAATTAACAGATTTTAATGAAATTGTGGCTTCATTGAACACTCGTATCGACAAACTGGAAGCTGAAGTTATCACATTAACTAACTACAGTGCTTGGTTACTTTGTAAGTGAAATACTTGGCATTATTTTGATAATGTCACAATTCTTTTGCTTTCCAAATCACTGACTTCAATCATCGTTATCTACATTACACAGATGTTACCAATGCAACAGCAGGCTCTACTAGTACCACTACCAGTGTCACAAGTACCTGCTAATATCCCATCACTTGCTACTACACCATCAACAGTTGTCTCTACATCACCTATACCAGTCTCTTCAGTATTTATACCAGTGTCTTCATCATCGAAGCCAGGAAGTGCAGTTCAGGCAGTGCAGCAAGTAGCACCTCCAATATTGGAAGACAAGAAGTGAGCCTTGCAGTTGAGGCCTACTTTGGCAAGGAGCTTCTGAAGCAGTGTACATTATATGGCTTCAACAACAGAGCTGCTTTATCAAAACACCAAGTATTAGCATTGAAGACCAAGCTACTAAACCCCACAGTACCTATCTTCAGCAGTTGACATTGAGCCATTGTGGAACAAGTGTGTGGCAGCCATTGTGGAACAAGAGTGTGGCAGCCTTTGTGCAGCTGGATTTTGTGCCAAGAAGTTATTGAAATAGACTGCTGAATTATTGACAATATCATATATATTGTAGGTACTGATTAATTTATTAATAAGAATCTGTATATTTGATTACTTGAAACATCAAAATACATATAGGTATTGAAAATTGAATTTAAGTCACTGAATGAGTCAAAATCTATTGTTATTAATTGTATTACATGTGCTGATGCACCCGATACATACAGGAAATAACATCATAATAATATTGTCAGACCTATTGAAATATTCGTGAAATATGGTTGTACAACTGCTCGTGAGTGCCTCATGTGGTGCATGTAGCAAGTAGGCAAACTAGTATCCATAGCTACTGATATACCATCCACTAACAATTTCTACCCGCAGGTGGAAAAGGACAAAAACTTTAAGGACATTTATGAGATGTAAAAGACAAAGAAGTAACTGGTTCTGGTTGCTACATCAAGAGAATGATTCAATTCCTGCTGATGTAGAATTACCACAACATGAAGACAGGTTAGAGCGGGTTAGAGTTAGCGGAGGGCTATATATATATAATGCATACCACTGAGTGACTCAACTTTTTAATGCAGAGAACTCTCAGATAATGAATCAGACATGGATCTATCTGATAATAATGATAATGATGACAGACTTTCTCGGAGCTATGCTGATCGATGTGCTCACCAATGTGAATTATGGGAAGAAGCTATACCACATCTTGTATCGATAACTACCATAAGTAACTGTATTAAGTCAGATGCATTATGTACGGAATGTCACGGTAGGGCACACCTGCGCTGTTTGGATTGTGGCATTGGTATTGACTACTGTGAGTCTTGTTGCAGAAGTGTTCACGCCTCACATCATATCTATCATACTCCTGAATTTTGGACAGGTTATAGGTTTATTCCTGCACAACTTTCTAACATTATCATTGGAAATGACCATACTTGTCTGACTAGCTATACTGAGCAAATAACAGTTATTTCATTAAATCGTAAGCTTGCATTACATAGTATTATATGTATGTTGCATCTTTCATGTAGAACGTCACTACATCACAATATCATACTGTATGTGTTGTACAAAAATGGAAAGATTAGTAGGGTTAAAGTTATGGCCAGCTACACCACATTCTTCACAAATTGCTTTTTCGTTTTATTGATGGAACTTATGCATTCATTAATTTTGGAATGTCAGGTATAGCTACTGGATATTGCAAAAAGGTAGATATGCCTTCCTCTGTTCAACGAAATGAGGTATATACACTAAGTTAATTATTTAAAATTTGTGATTGAAATTTTTGGATAAGAAGTCTATATATCAGCTTTTAACGTCATCTTTTCCTTACTATAGGTAAGTATTAGATTTATATTATGTACTTCTATTTTATATGGAGCATATAAACAAAATTTCCCAAGAAATATTCATGGAAGACATAAACTGTTCTGCTTGCTCCTTTACAGTATGACTATGGATTCTGCAGTTTTAATTATTGTTTTTAGGATGGAGGTGGTCCTATTTTTATATCACTCAATGCAAATTTTTGACTATGTAGAAGAAAAGGCTGCTCAAACAATGAGGCACAATACACCACTTTTCGAAGGTAGATTTTTAGATCAGAAGTCAGTTGATGAATATATTGAAAGTTTTTCTCCACCTGAAACAATGTAAATAATCTTATATGTGTATACATGTACATGTATAATTGTATATTACATAAATACTTAGGCTTCTTGTAGTCAATTTCGAGCTGGTAATGTGTTGCATTGAAGCAAAAGATGTGAAGCTTTGGAAGAAACAGGAGTTTTTGGAGCAATGTGTCGTCATGACTTACCAATCAAAATGCTTAACTTAAAACATGGAGAAAGGTGGGTCAATAATTATATAGCTATGATTAATATTTGTATAGACTAGGCTATGCTGATTTTATTTTAAAAGACTTTGAGCATATCAGTTCATCTCCTGTAAACTTGCTTTATGATGTTGGCTGTAAACTTGTGCTACACTGGAAGGTAACATATAATCATACATGTATGTATACATGTAAATCATGTTTAATTTAGGCAAATAACCATACTTCCTTACTTTCAAACTACAATGTCAGTGTACCCATATTTCATTCTTATGCTCATATTGCATCGTGCCAAGCTAAGTATTCTCCAAGAAATAAAGAAGGATTTGGACTATGTGATGGAGAAAACCTTGAAAGATTATGGTCCTATTTAGGAAAGTTTTGTAAGATGACTAAAGAGATGAGCATAGCAAACAGGGTAGATGTATTAACCGATGCTTTAAATCACTTCTCCAGACAAAAGATTACACGATTATGTGATTAAAAGTCATTCACCTCCTTTCTATATTATGCATACATTTTAGGCATTTCTTTTGTTGAACGTATGGACATAGCATCAAAAGTATTAGAATCTGAAACTGATTTTTATTCTCTACTGCAAAGTTATAACATTAATACTAACCCATGAGAGATAATCAAATGTTTAGTAGATGAGGAAAATAGGAGATTTTTGTATGAGGATGCTAATGATGGCAATTTAGGTATGAATTGAATTTGTTGTAAATAATAGATGATCTTCTTTTGTACAGCAGTCAATGATTAATGGAAACATGATTATATTGACAAATTGGAAAGGTTAACTTTGTTGAAGTACATTTTAAAGTAATAGTAATTTTTAACTTGATGTTTGGTTTAGGCAGTGTTGGATAAATGCTATTTCTGGCCTACAAATAAGTCAAGAAACAATGCAAGTCACGGCACAACACTTAAGATAATTTGTAATGCTTGTGACTTAAGTAAGTCACATCGCTTACATACATATTTAGACTAGAATGTACCCTTTCTACCATTGAAGGAGAACATCAGATTGTTGGTAGATGGACACCAGATTGCCATGAGTATATGGAAGTTATTGCTGCCAAAAAGATAAGTGCTAGAGAAAAGGTGAAAGCAGAAATCAATAATGTAGTCAAAGAAAGGGCATTCTACTTAAACACTATAGCCCATCATGCAGGTACCGTGTATGTTTATAAACTTTATATGTATACAATAACTGTGTACTGTTAATGTATTATTACTGTTATCATTTAGGACGCGAAAAACAAGCCAATAGAGTTATGAAACTGATATCAAATTATAGTTCAAAAGTAAATAAGCTTTTTGATGAGTATCAATCACTACTGCCTAGCAATCACTATGAGACACCACCTAATATTACTGATGTTTTTAACTTGCAATCACCTTTCTGGAATCAAGTTGATAATACTGACTACAC
>NW_003550131.1:0-3923 GCF_000090795.2 Amphimedon queenslandica | reverse complement strand
AGTACCTGATAATGAGGGAGGGAGGTGAGAGAGACAGAGAGTGATTTATTCTTTACTTTAATACACACACACATGTATTAGTAACGTGGTAGCGTTACTAAGTAGGATTCACCCCCAAACAAAATGGCTGCCACGACTTTTGCAGCCTTGCTATACCCGGAAAACGAGCTCCTGTGCTTACCAGACTTTATAGAGGACCTCATCTTGACCAGAGGACTCCAAATGTACCACTAGTGTGGCTCTAGACCTTGTCTAAGAGGAAAACCAAAAATCGGCGAACCGCCCGTTTTGTTCAGCCACCTTTTTTCATCTTCATCATCATCATCATCATCATCAAGTCCTGTCAATCCAGTTGGCGAGGTGTATTTTTATATTGGCTGGCACTACAAGACTAATTCTTACACCATTCTACTCCAAATGGCTATGCGCGGATCCATGTCCCATCAGATCATTCTTCAAGAAAGGAGAAAGTGATGCCATGACTGCTGGATCGTACCATCTTAGGTGGACGCCGCCATCTTGTTATTAATTAAAGAAGCATGTGCTCTAAAATTTGGGTGTGGTTGTGCATGCTCAGATCTGCAGCTCTGGAAGAAGCAAGTTATTTTTTTACCTAGCTATGCTTGGAATCAACTGCAATACTTTAGTGGAGGTTTCCAGCTTAGAGAAGGTATTAATCTTGCATGTTATCATTTTTATTTTATTTTAAAAAACAAACAATTAATTAATGTTATGATATGCAATGATAATATGAACTTGACAACAGCCTGGAAGAACAGGAATCACAGTAGGCAAATAGCTACAACCTTGCAGGAAAGATGGACACTCTCAGCTCCTCAGCTTCTTGAACAAGGACTTGTTGTCAAGACTAGTATTAATTTCACCTTTCATCAGTTTATTTCAGCATATCTATTCAATGCAGTCCAGCTCTCATAAATGATGTAAAGTCATAAGTCATAACAATGATAATAATAATAGTAAAGAAAATTATTGTTTGTGTAAAATCAAGAAGTATAACAATTGCAACTAAAGAAATAATTATAATAATTATTATTTTCTATTCAATGCAGTCCGGCTCTCATAAAAGATGTAAAGTCATAACAGTAATAATAATAATAATAGTAAAGAAATTATTGTTTGTGTAAAATCAACAAGTATCACAATTGCAACTAAAGAAATAATTATAATAATTATTATTATAAAAAAATCAACACAAACAAGAACATAAAAAATTTAAAAAAAACAAGGTTAAGTAGGATTCTAGAGCAAAGTCATAAAAAATAATCGAAACAAGGACAGGTAGGATTCCGAACGACCAACGAAAATACAAAATGAAAATCCTACTCGTGACGCAAATTCTACTCTACATTGCAAGGTGATTTGTAATTCATACATGATAACATCAAAAGTACAATGTAGAGTAGAATTTGCGTCACGAGTAGGATTTTCATTTTGTATTTTCGTTGGTCGTTCGGAATCCTACCTGTCCTTGTTTCGATTATTTTTTACGACTTTGCTCTAGAATCCTACTAAACCTTGTTTTTTTTAAATTTTTTATGTTTATGTACATGTATTCATATTATTTCACCTTTTTCTGTACAATAGTTCTCTAAGTGGTGATAGTCCTACTGCTCCTGCGGGTAGTACATTCACGACATCAAGAGGTGTCCATTTTTCTGGTCCAGTAGGAGGAGGAGACGAGGGAGAGAAGTCTCCTCATGGTATGCCTTGCGTTAGGGATGTTCTGAGGTTTTTCATTTCCATTATCAATCCTAAAGACAGGTGAGCCTGTTACTCTATGTACTGGAAAATCTATAAAAAGCATTACTTGTTCTTTTTCAAAAGTTTTGACAGCTTGAATGAAACAGTATTGATGTACTTGAACCTGTGTGCCCATTGATCTCTTATTTAGTCATACATGTATAATCTTCTTTCTTTTCTCTCTCTTCCTTTCCTCCATAAAGGAATGACACACGAGTGATATGCATTGGATTGGATTTTGTGACTGTTATGTTGGAGTGTGGCGGGAAGAGTCTTGTAGACATTAAATCACTGAGAGTTCTCATGCAAGACGGACTCTGCCATCACTTACTTGCTGTAAATGAGCAACTTTACGAAACACGTATTTCATTGTATTTTGTTAGTTGCTTAAGCACGAATCTATTGATGTTTTTGGTCGCTCTTTGAGAAAGTGTTTTCTTTTTAATCAAATCATCATCTCAAACTACAACTGGAGGTAAAGAAAGAAACACATACATGTACATGTACACATGTATGTTATTATTATTATTATTATGACAGTGAGAAAAAAATAGTATTATTGTTATTATTATTATTATTATTATTATTATTATTATCATTATTATTATTAATTATTATTATTATTGTTGTTATGAGAGTGAGAAAGCATTATTATTATTATTATTATTATTATTATTGTTGTTGTTATTGTTGTTGTTGTTGTTGTTGTTGTTATTATTATTATTGTTATTATTATTATGAGAGTGAGAATTATTCATTATTATTATTATTATTATTATTATTATGCGAGTGAGAAAAGATTATTATTATTATTATCACTATTATTATTGTTGTTATTACATGTATTAATATGAGAGGGAGAAAGGAATATTATTATTATTATTATTATTATTATTATTATAAATTATCATTATTAATTATTATTATTATTATTATTATTATTATTATTATTATTATTATTGTTATTATTATTATGAGAGGCAGAAAGGAATATTATTATTATTATTATTATTATTATTATTATTATTATTATTATTATTAATTATTATTATTATTATTAACTATTATTATTATTATTATTATTATTATTATTATTGTTACCATTATCACTAGTTACTGTTACCATTATTATCATTATTATTAGTTATTGTTACTATTGTTATCATGACAAAATATTATTATTATTATTATTATTGTTATTGTTATTATTATTATTATGAGAGTGAGAAAGGATTATTATTTTTAAATATTATTATTATTGTTATTATTATTTTTATTATTATCACTATTATTATTATTATGAGAGGGAGAAAGGAATATTATTATTATTATTATTATCATTATTATTATTATTATTATTATTATTTTTGTCCTTGTTGTTGTTGTTGTTGTTTTGTTTTTGTTGTTGTTTTGTTGTTGTTGTTGTTTTGTTGTCGTTGTGGTTGTTTTCATTATTATTGTTATTGTTATTATTATTATGAGAGGGAGAAAGGAATATTATTATTATTATTATTATTATTATTATTGTTATTGTTGTTGTTGTTGTTGTTATTATTATGAAAATGAGAAAGGAATATTATTATTATTATTATTATTATTATTGGTGACCATACATGTAATTGACAAAAGGGACCTTATGGTGGATAGTAAAATTTGTCTTTAGAGCCAAAAATATCCAACTTCCTGAGCTGCTTTTCTCATAAAAATACTCCAGAGGATGCAAAAAGTTACTTTGTAACTTCAAAAAACAATTCTTGTCTAACAGAACACTCAAAGGTTGAGATTTTTCATTATAATGATGAATTTTAAAATCCGCCATAAGGGCCCTTTTGTCAATTATGGTCACAATTTGTTATAATTATTTTTATTATTATCACAATTATTATTATTGTTGTTGTTGTTGCTGTTGCTGCTGCTTGCTGCTGTTGCTGCTGCTGTTTTGTTGACGTTGTTGTTGTTGTTGTCATAATTATTGTTATTATTAAGAGAGTGAGAATTGTTCGTTATTATTATTATTGTTATTATTATTATGCGAGTTAGAAAGGATTATTATTATTTTATCACAATTATTATTATTGTTATTATTATTATGAAAGGGTGAAAGAAATATTATTATTATTATTATTATATTATTATTATTATTATTATTATTATTATTGTTA
>NW_003550130.1:0-3927 GCF_000090795.2 Amphimedon queenslandica | reverse complement strand
CCAGACGACCCGGAGTTGCCACGACAATGTGTGGTCTCCTTGACAATGCCAAAGCTTGAACCATCATGTCTAGCAAAAAATTATAACTTATATTGATCATTGACATTAAAGCTTACCAACTCCACCAACAATTACTTCACTTTTGACGCCAATGTGCTTGCCGAGGACACAAAACTGATCCGAAATTTGATAGGCAAGTTCCCTGCTCACAATAAACATTTATTTCTATTTAAATTTTAATTAACCTGGTGGGCGTTAAAACTAATGCGTATATCCCGTAAGGATCACGTGAAAGTGAATGAAGTATAGGGAGAGCAAATGCAGCTGTCTTTCCACTGCCAGTCTTAGCAGAACCAATACAGTCCCTTCCTGTACAAAGGAGAAATCATCTGACCAATCAGATAAGCCCAACCACGTGCAGTGCAACTACGTATAGTAGTATTCTTTACCTTCCATTATTGGTGGAATACAGTTCTTCTGTACTGGAGTGGCCTCTTTGAATCCAAGACCCTCGCACTGTCTAACCAACCAACTTGATAGACCAAGAGATGAGAACGTGCAAGAATCTGCCATGTTTTAATATCCTAGTTATTATAGTTTATTATTAAAATACTTTAATTAGTGAATTGTTATTATCATTAATTTATTTGCAATAATTATCATTAATATTTTCATTATTCAATTGTTCCCTGAATACTGACTCGAGAGTCTGTCGAATTCTTCTTCCTATGTATAATCATTGACAAAAAGGAATGAGTCAATTATTATATTCAACTCTCCTTCTCTCTTCACTAACTTTGCTCTTGAATTGCTGCACATATAAATGCCCTCCATGACCATCCTTCAACTGAGCCATATACCTCTGACTAACCTGATCAAAGAGAAGCAAAAAGTAAAATAAAATGGCAAAAGAGGAAGGGAGGACTCACTGCTGATGGTTTTCCCAAGTGATGCGAAACAACAACTAAATTGACTAAAGTTTCTGGATTATTGCTATCCTAAAAAAACAATAAAAATACACCAAATAATTAAAATAATTCAAGAACATTATACATGATAAAGCTTAAACTTACCTTTGATAGTGCATCTTGCAGTGCACTCTCAGCTTCATCATATTTACCTTGACTAATCATACATACTGCCTACAGTACAGTAGATGACAAATTTATAAATAGAAAATAAATAGACATTCAAATTTATCTCCTTTTATAATCCCTACTTGTCCATTCAGGAGGAGTGGAGTGGGTGTGGTTTTATCAGCAAGCTCTTGGTAGATGTAGTAAGCATCTTGATACTTGTCTCCTCCTACGGCTAAATTGAACCAAGCAAGAGCTAATTGAGAGAGAGTTGCATCGTCGTCTTTCTCTTGCATGATTTTGAGCTCTTTCCTACAAAAAAGAGAAAAATGAAGATTGCAATGAAAATCAAAAAGTAAGAAAAAAAAAGCAAAACGGGAGACAAGAAAAGGATGATTTTTGTCGGTACATACTTTGCTAAGTCAAGTCTGTTCATTGATAGTAATATTTGTACTCTTAATGCTGCCCTGTGAACAAAAATAATGACAATAAAAAATTGTAATATTAAATAACTCCTCACCCTTCTAATGAATCTGACTGGTTGAGACATCGAAGGGCAGAATCAAAATTCTAAAAGTGAAAGAGAGAGAGAGAGAGAGAGCAAGATACATGTAGCAGGATGAGAAGGTTCTAGTGATATTCTCACTTCCTCTAGTAAGTAAATTGAGGCAGCAACAATTACAAAAGTATCATTATCAGCATCAACTCCACTGTTCACAGTTTTATCAAGATCCGATACTACCTTCGCTCTAAAAAATATTATTAAAATGGAGAATTCTCTACTTTCAATTTCTGGCAAAATTTGGCCAAATTCCCTGTACTATAGTACATGGTCTTTGGCCTAATTTTTGAGCAAATTAAAAAATTCATAAAATTCAAAGTTTGATTGGAATCATCTTAAGTTTTCCACACACAATAAAAGCACGTGTACATGTATGTCACAGAAAAAATGAATTATTTCCTTGTGATTTATGTCAAAATATACTGGCAGTATTTATTTTCTCTCTCTACCTTCCTCCTGCTCCACTAGCATTAAGATATTCAGCTAGCAAACGAACAGCCCTCACTTCAACGGGAGAACTCTTAGTCACCTCGCTAAGAACCACAGCATATTTACGCTACATATAAAAGGGATAGAGAATGAAAGGAAATAGAAAAGAAGGTGCTACCTGAGCCAAATATGCTCTGTACATTAGTACATCTCTTTCTATTGCCACTGGAGCTGTTGGGGGCTGGAAAAAAGGACAGTCTATTCATAGAATTAAAAATATATACTTTTATTTTTTGTGCTTCTGTTATGCAGTGCTGATAGTCTCCTATGAAGAAAGCATTTCTCACTTCAAAGAGAACATCTCTTTCCCTATTGGCCGCCATTGTTGTTAGTATCCGGAAATGTACTGTAATAGAATCCGCGGACTTAGTCCTTAATCCAACAAGTGGTTTACTATAATTTACACTAAAGTATACGGAAAACACAGTTTTAATTTACTAAAACGATCATTATAAAGAAATCTTCATTAACAATAGAAAAAAAAATTGCCAATAATAAACAATACAATAATTGCCAATAATAATAACAATAGATAATAACAATATAGATATCATAAAGTTTATCACAAAACACAGCAGGTACTGTATAATAATAATTACAATAATAATATAGAGCAGCAGCAGGAGCAGTTTATTAGTGCTATCAGAAACTTAGAGCTAAGACGTGGGGAGCATGTTGCTAAGATTCAGCCTCAATGGCCTGCACATCTGGGAGATATCCTTCCCAGAGACGAATGAGCTAAGAAATAAGATGGCGAGTATTAAAAATTATATAAAAGACACTAAAATATGCATGTAAATCTATTTTAAAATTTATAACATTAAATAAAATGGGAACTCATTTTAAAATGTGTTTTAGAGGCTCTTACCTCCTCTTGCATGTGCATGAGAGCTTCTAAGTGTTCTAAAAACTTTGCCTTAAATTCCTTAGTACGGACCGTCTACAGCAGAATAAGGATAGAAGTAAAATAGGGTAAAGTAGAAAGCAGAATATAATTTACTTCAAAACGTTCTACTTCTCTTTTCAAAACTTTCGAGCATTTGTTAAAAGCCTTCTCGGCATCCTTCTCCTTTTGTTCCCACTAAAACAAAAAATTACATTAGTTAATAACTATTAATAACTGAACCACACCCACATCTTTTATCTCAGCCTGGACTATCGGGAGCTTGTCAGTTTTTCCTGTTGTTTGCATTTTAGCTTCAGAATCTCTCTTGCTCTGGAGGGTCTTCTGAGCGTTAGTCCAAACACCATAATTCTTCACTCGTTGATTGAACGTCTCCTATTAATATTATACATGTAATTAAATAAAAAATTTAAACGAGTAGCTAATTTAATAAATAAAATTTATTATTAATTTTGTAACACTGTTACTTCATTAGCCATTTTAATTTATTGGTCCTTTTTAAACACACACACATACACACACACGCATACACACACACACACGCATACACAATCGTTACTTACTCTTAAAGATCCCAATAGTGCAACATAATCACGAATGGTCTCCCCAAAGACATAAAGGTCCACGTTACTCTAAGCAAAGGTCACATGACAGTCACATGATATCAGCACAGTGTAGTAATACCTGTTCAGAGTGAAGGGACTCAACTTTCTCTTCTACTTCAGAGAGACGAGTCAGAGCACGTGAGACGGAATTGTTCTCTTCCACGTTAGCTACAAAAAAAGAAGAGAGAGAGAGATTATGAAGATTAGGACATTAAAAATAAATAATCTTCTCACCTAGCATTGCCAAGTTCTTCACAAGACTAGCAGTACAACCACACAGTTCTAATAATA
>NW_003550127.1:0-3934 GCF_000090795.2 Amphimedon queenslandica | reverse complement strand
TACATGTATCTATTGTTAATAATTTTTACTGAGGTGAGCCTGAGCAAGCTAGATGACATTCCAGGGACCAGGGTTTCTCACAGGATGTGGTTTAGTGCTCAACTGCACATGCAGCTGAGCTAGTGAAATAAATGGCAACTATTAAATGGCAGCAAGTGTTAAGCTTACTGGCATCAGCAAGGAAAGCAGATATCAACAAGGAAAGCAGATATCAACCATGTACATGTGTAATGCTTTATACTTGCTTAGGCTCGCCCTTTAATGTGTTGCATGTACATTTATCTATTTTCAATTTTCTTTATTTATTAGCCATCAAATATATTATTTGCTATGAATGATAGCATTAAAGTTGGTGATTTTGGCTTGGTGAAACAAAATGCAGCAATTAAGCACAGTGCTCCCCAAACTGGTACATGTACATGCATATAGTGCTGTGCTTCATCATTTTCATTTCATAATAGATGTTCAGGGTAGTCATACTAGTGAGATCGGAACTTCATTTTATGTCAGCCCAGAGCAGGAAGCTGGTCATCGGTATAATGAAAGGGCTGATGTTTATTCACTTGGAATAATTTTATTTGAACTTTACTTTCCTTTTAGCACACGAATGGAAAGGGTTAAAGTAAGTATGGGGTATATGAATTGGCCGAAGATTTACATACTATTGTTATATGTAGGTTTTAGAAGATGTAAAGAATAACAGAAGACTTCCAAAGGAATTTAAAGAAAATCTTCATAATGAAGTAATAATGGCACAATAGAATTCTGTATAGCGGGAAATTTTGGAGGGAATTAAATTTGGCATTTTGATAGCCATTCACCAAAATAAAAGCTGCCATTTTGAGCCATTATACGCATGCTCAATGGCACATGGCCACTAATTCGCCAAATTAAAATTCGCTAATCACCAAAATTTAGTAATTTGCCAAATTTAACTCCCTTCAAAACTTCCCGTTATACGATGTATAACCTGTCTATAAAAAACTACTGATGATCAAATTTTTATAATGTGTGATTATATTTATTTTAGGCAAAACTTGTGGAGCTGATGTTAAAGCCTATTTCTGACAGGCCATCTTCAAGTGAGATAAAAGAAATCAATGCATTCAAGCAAATGAAAGACCAAGCCGAGCTAAATCGTGATTTTATGTTGTTAAAATTTTAAATTTAAACAATTATTATTATTATTATTATTACTGTTATATTGAATTGTTCATAGATTCGTATCTATGGATTGTTATTATATATTATTAATATTATAGTAGATTGTTACGATTATTATTATTATTATTATTATTACTATTATATTAGATTGTACATAGATCCATATCTATGGATTGTTATAATAATAATAATTATAGTAGATTGTTATGATTATTTTCTATTGTTCTCTGATTACAATGACAATTACATTATATCATCAGTGGAGGTACATACCAGTCTCTGATCATGATCAAGCTCAAGTTGTACTGATGAACTCTTGTGATAACGTAGAGAGAGGGTGAGGAGTGGAGGTACACAGTCAAGAGTTATGATGCTGATACATGCATGTAGTACTGCCCTAAATCAATAAATCAGGCCTGATTACTGCCCTGATAAGCTATCAGGACTGTATCCAGGCCTGATTCATTGATTCTGGGCAGTATATACCACTGTATCAGAATGATAATTCTTGGCTGTGTACATATAGTCACTGATCATAGTGATGCATGTAGATAATGGTGAGGAATGAGGTACAGAACAAGAATAACAATACAATTATTATCAGTTCATTTAACAAAAATAATAATAATTAATAATAATAATAATAATAATAATAATAATTTCAAAATGAACTCATAACTTAAAAGTTGTGTTGGTGTTCAATGGTATATACGATTGCAGTTTGAGAGCAGCTTCCAGTCTGAGAGAGAGGGAGAAGAAAGAGAACGACTGAATAAAGAGAAATAAAATGAAAGAGGATAAATATAGATTGAGTACCATCATGCACATTCAAGTTTAAATGTTAAGCAAAGCAATCTATTTGTAACAGGACTATTTGGGTATAAGCAAATGAAATCATGCAACTAATGGCATGTGGACATTCCATAGAGTATACATAAAATACATAAAATATAATAATAGCACAAACACATTTTGAGAAAGAAAGCTTTACATGTGTATAGTCGTAAGGGAGGGAGGGAGGGAGGGAGAAATAGGGCTAAAGGAATGAGGACTTAATGAGTAATGTATAATGTACATGCATGTGCGTGTGGTGTTTATTTTACATGTACATTCTTTCACAATGCTAAAGATTAGATAAAGAATGAAATAACTGGATATTCCAGGCCCGTAGCCAGGGGGGGTGATTGGGGTGACATGTCACCCCCCTTTTGAGTTAGTACCTTTGTTTGTTTGCTTAAATCAAACATGTATTTGTGGTATTTCATGTGCATCCAGTCCAACTTGTCACCCCCCATTTCATGTAACTCATATTTTGTCACCCCCCTTTTTGTAACCCTGGCTACGGGCCTGTATTCATTTCAGAAAGAACAGTTAACCATAAGGCAGGAACATTGTTTAATTTGATCTGCCATTTTTATGAAACAATCGTACAGTGTTTTCCACATGATTTTAGCAAAGTGCTCCTGCAGCTTCATGTCAGTGGATTGTTAAGGTGCTCAAAAACTGGGAAAAATTCTCTTATACATGTCCAGGGTACATGTATTACAACAATAAACACAAGAAGAGTTTTCTTCATCTTTATAAATTTTACTGATACAAAAATGTACTTAGAAAATTTTAACAAATTCTGATCAAGTTTGGATTTTTTGAATCATTTTTAAGTTCTTGAAAAAATAGCCTTTGGTTAAATTTTGCTAAAAATGGCTAGGAGAAAATTTTCTATTTTTATAATTTTTCTAAAAAATTATACAAATTTTTGTCGCGTATTTTAAAATATTGGGCCAACGACCAAAGACTATTATAGCCTTTGGCCAAATTTTGTAAGAAATGGCTAAAAATTTTTCAGATACACTTACACAAACTTATGTTGTGTAGAAGACTACAGCTGATTCCAATAAAAATTAGACTTTTTTGAATGTTCAAAATGCAATGTACTGTATTGTAGTAATTGTCAGCTCATAATACTCATGCTGCATGCTTAGCTCACTTAGCATGCTTTGTGGGAAAACCTGCAGTCGGACATGATTAATTATTAGTTATTAACTTATTATGATAAATTTCTTTTAATAATCAATTATAAATTAGAACATCATTTAAAATTATTTTGTTCAGGCAAAATGGTAGAACAATACACAATTTGATTGGCTAATTAAGCAAAATTGTCAGAAAATGTCTGACTCTAATTTCAGGCTTTGACAATAGTCTTATTTTGATATAAGCACAAATGCATGTACATGTAGGACAACACTTGAAAGGATGGGATTGTGTATGGAGGGAAAGAGAAAGTAAGAAATTTAATGTACATGAAAATAGACAAATAAAATATACATGTAGCTAGAATAAATCATTGGTTTTGTGTTCATTTATGTGTACATGTACATGAGTACAAAATTCATTTAGGTTGTCGGGACTAAAGATAACATACATGTACATGTACAATGTAAGTGGAGCATCCTTCATGCATGATCTATTGTGCTTGTTGCCTATTACAAAAGCTTTACATTATATTTTGGCTTTTACATAATTTTAGCCTTAAATTTAATACATACATGTACATGCACATAATGCAAACAGGTGATAAACACTTACCCACATTTTTAATGTACCTTCTTATAATAAAATTTGACCAAAAATAGAACTTCTGAACTTGACTAAGATCAATAACTACATGTGGAATAATTCAAAACAGGCAATCAAACTCTCAGCAAATCACAAAACACTCATCAACATATCACTCCCAAATATCAACAAGACTAAACTCACAAAATGA
>NW_003550126.1:0-3935 GCF_000090795.2 Amphimedon queenslandica | reverse complement strand
AGTAGACATATATTATTTATTACAATACTAATCATGTGGTTATTATTTACTACGTGTCATTATTATTATTACTAGTTATTAATCAATATTATTATTACTGTTATTATTAATTATTATTAGCTGCATAGAGTAGATTTGGCCAGTTTCAACAACAAGTGAGGTATATTTAACATCCTAGCATTTGTGGCTTTTCTGGAAAAAGTTACGTACATGTACACAGAAATAAAAACATTATACATCATGCATAGCAAAGCACATCCGACCTTGTCAAAACAAATCACTGGTCATTCACTCACACTGCAGTGCTGTGAATATATAAATGCATCACAAATGGCAGCTATGAGTAGTAGAGATAGAGCATGTCCCATTTTTATGTACATTACCAGGTGATTAAACATGTCATTCCTGGTACTGTTGGTTTAGTCTCATCAATAGCAGTATGTATTGTAGGCCTGATGTATGGAAGACCACGAGGCCATGAGTTGGTTCGGAAAGTATTCCCTTATGTAAGGAAGAAGAAAGACAAACTTACTCAAGATGAAGCTACTCAACCTACTGCAGCTACTCAGGTGTTTGGTTATGATCTCTCAAATTGGGAAGCTGGTATTCTCTTTATGATTGTATTATTAATTGTTTTCCTTGTTACCTCGATATTTTGTGCCTCTTTTACTAAAGCTTCCTACAAGTATGACCCTTATGATAGCTTTGATTGCTTCTTCACTAGTAATGACACACTGGTTGAGACTAGACCAGAGGAAGCACTGAGACTAGAGGATAAAGTGGTGTGCTTCCAGTTTCATCTTAATATTGCTGAAGCAATGGGCCAAGCTTCTGGTACACTGGCATTTTTGTGGATACTTTCATCCATTATGACATGGACATCAATTGCACTAAGAATAAAACTGAAGAAAGCCAATGAACAAAACGACACTAAGAATCATCGTTGCTACTGTACAATGTTAATACTTTGTTATCTTCCTACTACTTCACTTAGTCTGGGTTTGATAGCTGCTGGGTTGTTTGGTTTTACCCATCGATACTCTAATCTGCTTGGTGCATTTGAGATCATGACGCGTGGCTTTGTAATGGAACTTCAGTTACTATTTCTAATAATATCTGATATCATTAATTGCTATAATCGATGCATAACTACTATTCGACATCAAGGTCTTAGAGGAAAACTACCAGAAGGCGAGAATGACAATTCAAGTGACTATATAAAAATTACATGACTGTATGTCAATAAGAAAGAAACTGAAGAAAGCCAATGAAGAAAACAACACTAAGAATCATCATTGCTACTGTACATTGTTAATACTTTATTATCTTCCTATTGCTTTTTCTGTAAAAATTAAAATGTAGTTTTAAAGTTCATTATGTCTAACCATTAGTTTCATTTAGTCATTTTACAAATATTGTGTATTTAATAACTTCACTAACTTAATCATATCAAAAAACTATATGGTAAATCAGATATACATGTAGCAATACAGGCTATAGCATGGAGCATGTGTATGTACATGTACATGTACTATGTACTGATATACATGTACATGTACAAATCCGTAATGCTATGCATTCATCACATCATTTTTCCTGTGAACTGTGACAGCTGTTACACACTATTTGTCAGCAATGTTTGTGACACTACTATCACATCAGGAGATACACACAACATGTACATAATCCAACAAGTGAATCAATATATACATGTAGCATCAAATGAGCATAGCCATGCATTGCTCCTATTGATGGAACGTGCATGTATTTGTTATTTTAGTTAACCATGTTTACATAGAGCATTCCAGTCTTTCCAGAGTATTCTACTGTATCTTTTAAGGTTTTGTAATTAATGTATGTTCTCTAGAGCTTTCTGGATTAGAAGTTTCTGAAATCTTATGGTATTTATATAAGAACTTTTTCTTTTTGTACTATTACTTTCTTTATTTGTTCTCTCTCTCTCTTGTTTGTTATAATAACAAGTTGTTGACTCAACACTTTAACAGGATCATGTGTATGTACATGTACATGTACCATATACTGATATACATGTACATGTACATTATACAAGTCCACAATGCTATGTATTCATCATAACACTTTTTCTGTGAATTGTGACAGCTGTTTCATACTATTTTTCAGCAATGTTTGTGTCACTACTATCACATCGAAAAATATACACAATGTATAATGTACATGTACATAATAAAGCAAGTTTATGTGAACAATATATACATGTAGCATCTAAGGAGTAAATTCTTTATGATCTTATTTCTTTACTCTTGATAGTAGCTAATGAAGGATTAACACCATTGGAGTATAATGACCAGTTGTAGTAGACAACATGTTGCTGCTATGAGCCCACTGTAATTTGTTTATGTCCAATCCCATTATACGTATTAACAGGAAATGTACTATGTTAGCATGTGCATCATACTTTAAGGCTGATACTAGCTTATTACCTATGTAGCATCATAGACACTGGCTTTATACCTTTTACAGCAGTATTCTGGACATTAGAGTTTTATGTATGGGCAAAGTCCGTACAGGTAAAGTACTGTATAGCGGGTTTATTTCAAGGATAATAATTTTTGCAAATGGCCTGTATCTGGAGGTTCACGGAATTAATTTTTGCAAATTTCCACTTTTCTGCCATTTTGTACCATATTAAATTGATTTTCAAAAAATTTAATTTTGCGAATCTTCAAAAATCTGCAAAATTCACAAAATTTGTTATCCACAAAATAAACGTTGCTATATGGTAGTTCTTTTGCTTTTAGTCTTTTAGATGTACATTAGGGAGGGGAAACAGGATTTTTCGAAAAAAATAGTCAGGGTAAAGTTAATAAATGGTTAATACTTGCTGTATTTGAATGCTGTTCATTACAAAAAGAAGGCATGCTACAATAGCTCACGCTTTCACTGGTAAAATTGACTTAAGTATTAAGGCAATATAACAAAATAAAAATATGCAAACTAGACACAAAGTAATTATAATAATAATAATCAATGCATGATTTTCATAACATAACAAATGAAGGTAGACAACATCTTGTTTCAATTAATGTCAATTATAAGAGTGTTATATCCTGAAACGATAGCAACAATCCATTCTATTGAATCACTTCATGTGATACAAAACAAATGTATGATTAAAAAACTTAAATTGTTAATCATTGGAGGAGTCACTATCAGTGTCACTACCAAATTGTTCCCTTTGATTTCTGTATCTCTTATAATGATCATCAACTATCTGAACAATATTAACTTCATTCTCTCTCACACGATACTTGTAACGTTTAGCCAGTATCACAAACACTATCAGTATGATAAGAACTAGTACACTCTTTGTTATATAATAATAGAAACTAGTACATATGTATTGACTCTCACAATCAAATGGAAACTTCAAAATAATATCAAGGAAAAGACCAAATCCCCATAAAGCTATATACCACAGTCCAACCATCACTCCTCTCATGTGTACTGGAGACTGAGCTACTGTAAACTCCAGTGATACTGGATACAATAATATAAAAGTAAAACTTTGTATAGTTTCTGGAATGATAAGATAATTGCCAAAGTTGTTTATGTCAGGATGAGGCCTCTCAATGACAAATATGATCACTTTAGAAACTGTAACAATGAAAGCAAGGAAGATACCAACACTCATTCCAGTCAGCATACTGGGAATATACTTGTAGAAACAAACTCTTATAAAGAATAAATAAACTAACATTAGAATGACTGAACATAAAGAATACGTGGAGTCTGTAACTGCTAAGCAAGTTGGTAATGTAAAACATTTAACAGCAGACCAATAGTTGTCATCACTGAGATTAAGTGCAACAAAACCAATGAATAATGGTAGCATACGAAATACTGTCTTCACATCTTCTACCTCTTCCTCTGTGAATGGTCCACCATATTTATCC
>NW_003550120.1:0-3940 GCF_000090795.2 Amphimedon queenslandica | reverse complement strand
GTATGTATATGGACCCCAACTATTGCATCTTGACTATGATCAAACTCTATGTTTATTCCATTTGATGTTAAGTATGGGGTCCCGGTTACCAATTGTACAAATCGATGCAAATCTAATGGAGACTAACACCAATAATTTACATTAATATACTAACCCTCAAGTGACAATTGCCTCAGATAGTCATGGAGTTCAAAAACAACAGAACACTCATCATCAGATAAATCGCTAATAAATTGTGTGGGAAGATTAATACAGCCAATAACATCATCACACGACATATCACTACTGATGAATACTTGCTCAAATAACTGTGGAAAACCCTTCATTAGAGTAAACAACCCATACACCTCTAATCCATCACAAAAGCAATCAATAAATGCTTTTCTCCTATGCAAGGCATCATGTATCATCAGTGTCTGAATTATAGCATCCTTATTCTTTACCTAAAAGTAAATAATAAACCAATAGCAAATACATGTACATGTACTTTACCTCATCTACATCAATATCACTTCCTGCATCATTCAATGCTGCCTCAACATACTTCATGTCATCAGAATCTTTAACAATAACATCAGCAGGGCTTGATTTTAGCTATGAAGTAAGCACAATTGAATTATTAATGAGTAGAAAATAATAATAACACACCTCATTTATGGCATATTGAAACTGTCCAGAAAGGTCATTATCCATTACAAATGACATAGCCTTCTCCTCACATCCAACAGCATAATAGTAAATGGCTGGTGAAAGGTATGGAAAGCCCACACGATCCATTATTAATGAATGAGCAACTGCAGTACCAAAGACTTTTAAAAGACCTGAAGCAATATTGGCTGGCTTTATCCTTGGCTGTAGCCTAAGCCTTGGACCTTCAAATAGATCAAAACCACCACTAGCAACTTCACCAAAAAATACTGAGAACATCTGACGCCTGACACCACCTAAATCTATAGTACTGCTTCCAGTTACTCTTATGTGAAGGGAAGATTCTCTTTTAAATGGTCCCTTATAAAAAGCAAAAATGGACTCACATATCTCTTGTGGTGTAAAATTAGCAGAAAGACTAATTTTACAAAAATCTCCTGCTGTCAAGGCATTTTGGCAGACTTTAAGTAATAACTCGTTGAGAGTCACATTAGAGAGAATCTTCTCAGAATCTTTACGATTATACAGGCAAAGCTTATAAATGACATCTATAGCAGAAGTACTAACATCAGGATACATGATTTTGAGCATTTCAAAGTCAGTAACACTTTCTAAAAAACTGTAATAAACAACATTTTAATAAATTTTACTCACCATAGCTACTATGCATAGTTTCTAGAGGCGATATAGAGAGTATCTCTTCAGTACAAAAACCAGAGCTAGTCCCTTGAGTAGAGTCTTGATAACGAGAGCTAGTCCCTGGATGAGTAGAGTCTTGATAACGAGAGCTAGTCCCTGGATGAGTAGAGTCTTGATAACGAGAGCTAGTCCCTGGCTGAGTAGAGTCTTGATAACGAGAGCTAGTCCCTGGCTGAGTAGAGTCTTGATAACGAGAGCTAGTCCCTGGCTGAGTAGAGTCTTGATAACGAGAGCTAGTCCCTGGCTGAGTAGAGTCTTGATAATGAGAGCTAGTCCCTGGCTGAGTAGAGTCTTGATAACGAGAGCTAGTCCGTGGCTGAGTAGAGTCTTGATAACGAGAGCTAGTTCCTGGCTGAGTAGAGTCTTGATAATGAGAGCTAGTCCCTGGCTGAGTAGAGCCTTGATAACGAGAGCTAGTCCCTGGCTGAGTAGAGTATTGGTAACGAGAGCTAGTCACTTGAGTAGAACCTTGATAACGAGAGCTAGTCCCTGTACTAGCAGAGATAGTGTGAGAACTAACTCTAGTCTCAGTACCAGAGAGAGTGCTAGTAGTAATTGTAGGTAATGTGCTATCTTGAGTACTAGAATTAGACTCAGACTCAAGTCCTTGAGTGTGTGAGCTAGTAGACACTCCTACAAAATTACAGGTGCTCAAAGTAAACACAAAAAGCAAAAATGTAAAATAATTAGTACAGGTATATGAGAAATGCATGACTTTTACTTCTAAGCTCTATTAAAATTATTAAATTTTATCTTATTAATTCATTTATCCTTATTCATCATTTTTTCAGTGCTACTGCTAAGTCAAAGACCACAGCAATTACTACTTGTATAGTGAAGAGCAAATTATCGCAAACAAATACTATGATAGTATGAATCAGTACACATGCATGTTTATGCTCACACAACAAATACATAGCTATTGCTATTACATAAACATACTTTGTAGTTGTTGAGTATCATTAGGACGAGAAAGGAAAGAAACGGGAGGTAGCTCAAAGTCACTATCACTTGAGCTTGATGAAAGCACAATTCTTTGATCTTCACTGGCTTTTGATAGAGGCTTTGTCAAACGTATGTAAACAGGTCCTCTTCCAGCTAACTCCTTAATTACTTTACCAGTCAATTCCTGTCCTTCTTTAAAAAGGGGGACAGTAGCTTTTTTCCCCGACACATCAATAAATTCAAAGTCATTTCGATCAATGCAATAAAATTTGGGACCCGCACTGTATAATATAGAAACAATTTCTTCTCGTATCCTATATTCAGGAGACTCCAAAGAAATTTCCCCTAGTAATCCAGTTGCTAGTATATAATCATCTCTTTTCGAAAACAGAGTAACATCATTACCCATAAAACGAAACACGACTAATTTCTTTTGAAAACTATCACCTTTTTTGAACTTAATAAAACTCTGACTCGGCTTCTTCTTTCTTTTAGAAGTAAAACACGGATTTGATGATCCTGGTGATGATGGCAGTGGCTTCATTATTCTTTTTACTTCATCAACAACACTATTTCCTGTATATTAAATATAGATTATTAACCTCTTATAGAAGAATATGGCTTACTAATCACATGAGTCTTGCATGCCTCTTTCAACACAGCCTGTTCACCAATAGTTGGAATACCAAGCTCTTTTAACTGAATAACACTCAACAAATGTACTCTAACTGGTAAAATCTATAAAAATAGCTTCTAAAATTATACGGCCACTGCCTAGAGTCATAATTCCTACCTTCTCTCGCCTAAAATTCTCCCTCACTTCTTCATCTTCAAACCCGAGCTCAACAAGAATTTTATCCATCTAAATAAATACAATAAAATTTGTAAATCTTGGCGTAAATGAATATACTTCTTCTTCATCGTTACCACCACCTGCCGCCATGCCAGATATGTTACACGTGGGCAATAATTGATGGGCGTGACAGCCCTGCCTTAATTCTTAAGTTCGTCTTATCTCCGTAAACTAATGGAGATTAGAAGATTTAATTTTGAAACGTTTGGCTTGCCATATCCTCCTAGCACCCGGTTAGCGCATTATTCCTGGATAGTTGTCCGGAGTTAGGTGTAACTGTTCCTGGAAACTATCCATAGGGATAGACACTATGAATAATAAGTAGTTTAGCTTAATTAATGAATAAGGGGGAGGGATGTCAAGGAGCTATGGAGGCTCACTCAGGAGCTCGCTCAGGAGGCTGAAAGCCTGAAACATCAAGAAAGGCAGCTCAGTGGATCATGGTTTTTTAAATCACGAAGTGGATGGAGTACTGGTTAGTATCTAGTAGGCTTACATGTATATAAACATTATCCAGTAGTCAATTACTGAATATATATAATCCATTACTATTAGTCGAGCTATAGACCTTCCTCACGCGTGGGTGGGCGCTTGTTTGCTCATGAATAATAAATGAGCTTGTCTACCGGAAGTTAATTTACCACGCCTACTGGTGGGAAAGCTAGCAAAGCGCGATGTAGTGATGTACTGCAGCAGTACGTGTAAGAGCAATGAGTGAGTACTACAAGAAGTTAGATGCTGTAGCACAGAAGAAAATTAATGGAAGGCTCTACTTTATAACAACTCCAGTGATAC
>NW_003550118.1:0-3947 GCF_000090795.2 Amphimedon queenslandica | reverse complement strand
TAAACACAAAATTACTGTATAGCTAGAAAATTTAGAGTGCTAAATTTGACAAATTGACTTTAAAGTTAATATTTTGACAACATTTTAACACGTGTACATGTACATGTACATGTACATGTTGTTACAGAGCTTTGTTAAAAAATTGTCTTCAATTTGCTAAATTCCCCAAAATTTTACTCAACCAAATTTTCTAGCTACACAGTATTATTAATACATGTACATGTACATTAGCTTACAGTTTAGATTGTTCCCAGTATTTAATAGCAGTCACATCCACTGGTTCCAATGTGTCATTACTTCTAGTGTACAAGAACACGTGCTGCTTGACATAAAACCCAGGGAGGAGCTGATCCCTTTCTTCATTAAATGATAAAGGTAAGGATAACCTCTCGTGTTTCTTATCACGTAAAGTGTCACCAAAACAAACTGTATCATTGCTCATGTTCACCAACAACGTCTAATAAAAAATAAAATAAAATAAAATAAAATATAATAGTGTGAAATATGTACCATTGTAGTGATTGTACAAATGTACAATGTAGATGTACCATGGACAATACATCAATAATTTGTTCACTAACTAAAGTGTGGAGCAGGGCTTGTTGTAGCAATCCAAAAATTGTATAAAAAGTAATTTCGACAATTTCAACCAATGCAAAGTAATGTCCTTTTACATGTATACATGTACTGCTGGTTTGTGAAAAGTCACCAGTTGGTCACACAGTGTGACATTACTTCAAAAGACATTCTGTTATTGTAAGTATCTATGTAAAGTCACAACACATCCACTAGGAATACCGTAGGGTGCCTTTCTTTCAAGGGCTATAAATTTCGCAGATTTCGCATTTTTTCAAAAGATTTGCGAAAATCAAATTAATACGGTACAAGATGGCAGACGGCATAAATTCACGAAAATTAAATCCACAAAATAAAAATCCATGAAATTTATAGCCCTCGAAAAAAGGCGCCCTATGGTACATTGCATTGGTATGACCAAGGGGGCCAGATCATACAAATTTAAGGCTATAATGTAATCAGGGGTGGTCCCTTTGATACACCCACTCACTATTGTGCAGGTACAATTACCATGCATTATAGGTAACACATGTACATCAATGAAAATCAATATTTGTTAACAAAACTAAAATATAGAGCAGGGCTATTAGCCCTTCCAAAAATTGTAAGAATATTGGACAAGAATACACAGATAGGGTAGATATACTGCTAGTCTCGTTTTATACTGCTGATTATTGAAAAGGCACTAGTGGGTCCCACAGTGTGACAATACTTCAAAGGACATCCTGTTATTGTAAGTACAGTAAATCCTTAAATAGAAGCCTTGTACATGTGTATATTGTACAAATGTACATGTACTGTAAATTTAATGCATTACTGAAAAATTTAAGATTTGTCAACCATTTAAAGTATGGAGCAGGACTTGTTGTTGTCCTTCCGAAAGTAAATTTGAGATTTGTGAAAAGGCACTAGTGGGTCACAGTGTGACAATACTTCAAAGGACATTCTGTTATATTAGTAACGCGGTAGCGTTACTAAGTAGGATTCACCCCCAAACAAAATGGCTGCCACGACTTTTGCAGCCTTGCTATACCGGGAAAATGAGCTCCTATGCTTACCAGACTTTATAGAGGACCTTATCTTGACCAGAGGACTCCAATGGTACAACTAGTGTGGCTCTAGACCTCGTCTAAGCGAAAAGTCAAAAATCGGCGAACCTGCTGTTTTGTTCAGCCACCTTTTTTCATCTTCATCATCATCAAGAAAGTTAGTCCTGTCAATCCAGTTGTCGGTGTGTATCTTGGTATTAGTTAATGCTAAAAGGATAATTCTTACACCAATCTACTCCAACAGTCTATGCGCAGGTCCATGTCCCATCAGATCATTCTTCAAGTAAGGAAAAAGTGATACTGTGACTGCTGGATCGAGCCATCTTAGCTGCATGCCGCCATCTTGTTAATTAAAGAAGCATGTGCTCCAAAGTTTGGGTGTGGTCGCGCATGCTCAGATCTGCAGCTCTAATTAATCGGATGTAAAATTAAAAAATGAAAGAACCAAGGTAGGTAAATTATTGTTTTCTTTAGTTATTGATGCATGATATTTTATATAGGTAACCTTCAGCACTGAATTAAAAGAACACTCTTCTTATCTGCCCAAGTCTTACTGTGTTGCATATAGTCTATAATTTGTATTTGTAATTTACTGATATCTAACTAATTGTTATATTATTGAATTGGGCGTGGCTATAAGGGGTGTGTTTTGCGCATGCTCAGATTGTAGAACTCGTGCTATCTTATGGTGGACAGTGCTACTTTTACTGACTGATCTAAGTGATCTTGAAAGTGAAACTGTTTAAGCTGATCTTGAATTAATCTTAAAGTGCTGGTCATTAACAAGATTTTCAAAGATAAGCATTAATATTACTATAATTGATAATACTAATCAATTACTACTGAAAATTGACTTTAACACCACGTTGATTTTCTCTTACTGTATATATATACATATTTATAGCTGTAATAAGACTATTAGTCATGCCTAACTTAAGGGGGAAAGCATCTGCTAAGAAGATTAGAAAATTAATGAAGCAAAAAAGGGCTAGGGCTAAAGCAAAGTGTAGTGATGATGAAAGGCATGATATCACTGTAGAGCCTGTATTAGGTTCCAGTGCTAGTGTAGATTGCAGTGGTGGCGTCCTTAATGAAGGGTTGTGTGATGTTGCTACAGAGCAGGACGTTATTTCTGGCTCTGTGTGTGATCATAACCCAGAGTTATGCGATGTCATAGATTATGTAGTACCTTCTGCTGCTGATGATGCAGACCCTTTTGTTCTTCCTGATCCCCCTGAATGTAATGATTGGTCTGTGTGGGATCATAACCCGCCAGAGTTATGTGACGTCACGCAGTTTGAAGTAGCTACTACTCCTGAAGTTACAACTGTTAGAGAGAGACAGTTAAACAAAAAAAAGGAGAGGTCGAGACAAAGCTATTATGAAAATCATCGAGAAAACCTTGCAAAATCAAGAAAGTACCGGGCCACAAATAAACAAAAAATATTAGATTATGCAAAAGAATATTCAAAACAATATTGTGCCATAAATAAGCAAAAAGTATCAAATTATTCTAAAAAATATTCTAAAGAATATCGTGGCTCAAATAAGCACAAAGTATCAGATTATTCTAAAAAATATCATGCCTCTCACCGTGAAAAGAGATTAGAGGGATTTAAAGATAATTACATTGCTAATCGTCAAGAGAGATTAGAAGGTTTTAAGGACAATTATGCTTCTAATTTAGAACAAAGGAAAAAAATTATGAATGAGTATTACGCCTCCCACAGTCAGCAAATAAAAGATAATGCTAGAGAGCATTATGCTGCTGTGGCTAATACAAAAAATGCCAAGCTAAGACAAAACTATAGAATAAAGCGTAACTTAAATCCACCAACAAGAAGTGTATCAGCTAAGAAGAGATCTAAAATCATAGCAAAAATATTGCAAAAGAAGCAAAAAAACTTGGAATATTATAGAAAAAATTTTCTCAAATTAAGACAAAACAGAAGAGCTAGATACAATCTAGCTGAACCAAAAATTGATATAAGAAACAGATACATAGCAATAATTAGACAAAAACTTGCTAAGAACAAAGGAGTACAAAAGCAATTGAAAGTTGCTTTTGATATTGATAAGTCTTTGCCAATTGCTGTCATGCAGTCAGGTATTAATTTAATTGCAGCTAGGAGACTTGTTACTGTAATATTAAATATACGTAGACATTTTGCTGGAATGCTTCTTGGGATAATTAAAAAGTTAATAATAATACATACATTGGCAATGGGGAATTTGGTGTTTCATATCATGTGGCCAGTTGTGAGCCACACTTTTACCAAGCATGCTATAAAGATGCCCCATCAACTGTCAATAATGATAGTT
>NW_003550117.1:0-3948 GCF_000090795.2 Amphimedon queenslandica | reverse complement strand
GATGTATTTGTATGTGTCAGCACAATCACACTTCTCTCCCACATCTCCTTATTCATCATATCTCCAAGAGACGTGAACATATCTTTAACTCCTTTGTCTGCTCTGCCGTCCATTCTCATGCAGATTAGTATCAGATCAAACTTTTTTTCTTCAGCAATCTCTCTAACAATAGCAACATTGCTCTTTCCTTCTGTGTCACTGAATCCAGCAGTATCATAGACCCTTAACTTTATACCTCTATATTCTCCTTCATATACTTCAACTTCTGATGTTACTGATCCTGCTCCATAACCAACTTTAGCTACAGTGTTTCCCAGTAAAGCATTGATCAGTGTTGATTTACCAACACCAGTGGGACCAATCACTAATATATTGACCGGCTCTTCTCTTTGGCTCAATCTTAGTATGGCTTCTTGTATCTGCTTCTCTTCTTCTTCATTGAAATTACTATTATCTTGTTCAACTGATTTAATGGAACAATTGACTTCGGTGGGGCCCTCAGGGGTAGCCATTATACCAGATAATGATCAAGGGGATTACTATAACAATACCTTATCACTTCATTTCCTCTTATCAGTTATTGGATGGTTACTCTAATGTTTTGTTAATTTGCTATAATTGGGCGAAGCCCACTAGTTCGAGTAGAGTATGTTTGTGTGTTTGTACACGTACGTCACCTCTATTTATCCGTATGAAAAATTTTCCTATTTTAATAACCTAATCTTAATCTTCTTTGAAAACGGGTGTGGTCACAGTGAAATAAAATGGCACCAGCTATCAATTCTTCATTGTTCTTCATGTTCTTGACCTTATAAGTTACAAGTCACTCACTTGAGTCAGCAAGAATGCAAGAGAAGTCTCTACTACTTTCCAAATACAGCAAGGAAGATTAACAAGGCAGATATGCCACAGTTGTGAGCTTGTAAAGCCTCCACAACTACTGACATAACCTATGACTGCAGTTACTGTCTCTGGCTTCCAACACAACTTTTTTGCTGCAGAATGTGATAAACTGATAAAGAAAATTTGTATTTCCAAGCATGATAACTTTATTACAAACTTACAAACTACTGTATTTACTCATGTACATGTACAATAATGTAGCTCTATACCATATAACCTTTAAAATATAGCGTGGCTAGGGGGCTGAGCCCCTTAATGTTTTACATTCGTCTAGTTATCTGACCTATCTATTATCCCAAGTACATTCTTGTAATAATTATGCTGATATAGCTACAATAGTATATCACAAAAACCAAAACTGACTAAGTAAGTGTAATACAAATAACAATCACTAATAATAGTAATAATAATAATAATACTAACAGCATTAAATATTATGTACATGTAGACTGGTTCTACTATCAATTGTCAATTCTTTTGTTCTGTGCCCGAAGGTTGTTCCTTCTTCTTATGTTTCACAGCTAATGCAACACCTGAAATGGTAGCTCCTACTCCAGCACCAATCACAGCCCCTGCTGCAGCCCCTATTATATTCCCTGTTCCTGGTACAATTGATCCTGCTGCTCCTCCTATTGCTCCACCTACCACTGCTCCAACTGCAGTCCCACCATAAATAGGTCCTGTTTCCATTAGCGTGATTTGACATTTTTCTATTAAACTAAGGAAATTACGAACATCCTCTTTGCAACGATAGAGACACTGACCCCATAGTTCTCTTATCCAGTCATGAGTTGTTGGTAGTTTTTTCTTATCTTCTTCTCCAGCGATGCAGAATGGTATCTTATCAATTGTGTCCTTCTTCAGTGTGCTGCTAAGGAATCCATGAATGTGGCCTTTAAAATCTTCTATTTTACTTTTTATTATCTCTTCTTTGTTAAGAGATTTCTTAATTTCTCTATCTTGAAGGAAAAAATTTGTACATGTCAGCACGATCACAGTTCTATCCCACATCTCCTTATTTATCATTTTTCCAAGAACCCTGAACATATCTTTAACTTTTTCATCTGCTCTGGAATCCATTCTGACACAGATCAGTATCAGATCAAACTTGCCAGCTTGTGCAATCTCTCTAACAATGCTATTGCCACTCTTCCCTCTTGTATCACTGAACCCAGTAGTATCATAGACCTTCAACTGTATTCCTTCATGTTTTCCTTCATGCACTTAAACTTCAGACTGAACTGATGCTGCTCCATAACCAACTTTAGCCACAGCATCTCCCAGTAAAGCATTGACTAGTGTTGATTTACCAGCTCCAGTAGGACCAGTCACTAACATATTGACTGGCTCTTTTCTTTGGCTCCATCTTTTTTTGCTGCTTCTGTCTTCCTCTTTTGTGATTCGTTGAAATCTTGAATAGAAGCACTGATTTCAGTAGGTCCCTGTTCAGTATCTTGTTGTTCTGATTGAATAGAAGTATTGACTTCAGTAGGGCCCTCAGGGGTAGCCATTATACCAGATAATGATAAAGGGGATTGTCACAGTGCCGTATCAGTTCATTTCCTGTTATCAGTTATTTAATGGTTACTCCAATGTTTTGTTAATTTGCTATTATTATCTGACCTATATACATTGTATCTATCATTAAGAGTATATTCTTGTAATAATTATGCTGATATAGCTACAATAGTATATTCTAATGTCTACTGTAATGTATTTTTTCAGTCGTGGATTGTCACCATTTTGAATATAATCTTTAATTATTAATCACAAAAATCAAAACTCACTAACTAAATGCTCACAATCAAAGAGTAGGGAATAGCAATACAAATAACAATCAGTAATAATAACAATAATAATAATAACAATAATAATAATAATAATAATAATAATAATAACATTAAGTATCATCTACATGTAGGCCGGTTCTACCATATGTCAATCCTTTTGTTTTGTGTCTGGAGGTTGTTCCTTCTTCTTACATTTCATACTTACTACAACACCTGAAATGGTAGCTCCTATTCCAGCACCAATCACTGCTCCTCAGTGCTGCTGCTCCTATTATATTCCCTGTTACTGGTGCAATTGTCCCTACTGCTACATATACCTTGTTGCTTCAGTTTGAGGAGATGTGTTTTGTAAAGGTATTCAGTTATTCTCAGTTACAATGCTAAAAAGTAATAGTTATATTAAAGAGTGTTGTAATGATACAAACACTTACAATTTTGATTTTTTCCTCTGGCAGAATATGTAGACACAGCTACTGATTAATGCAATGACTGTCAGTAGGTTAGTAGCTACTAATAAACCAATACCAGTGTAATGTGGTACTGTTGATGATGATTGTACTGGGGATACTGTTGATGTTGAAGAAACTGAGGATGTTGACAGTAATGATGCATTATGATGATGATAATGTTAATGTAAAGCTTAAATCTAGACTTGACATAACAGAGATGGTAGAGTACTCTTTTGAAGAAATGGTGAAGCAATCTTACTGCATATACTTACTGTTCATGCTATTATGCATGAAGCTTGAGCAGAATCCTCAGTTTGACACATTTCATGACTAGTTGAATATGTGAACTCACTGTAGATTTGCTATTGTCTACATTTGACTGAATGCATTGATCTGTACCATCCCTATTACTGTAATGTAACAACCCATTATTTGAAAAACCAACATTTTGATTATATGTACATGAGCACAATTCCATTGCCACTCCTGAACCAGGAATTAGTAAATCCCATGTTACACTACCACCAGTATCTGGTATACTGATACCAAAGTAGTGCTCTGTTACACAGAAATTAATTTTCACTAAAAGAGCATAAGGAAAAACCATTGTTGACCTCTTCATACATGCATCCAGAACATGATTTTTTCCTATTGATTTTGAAACCTGGATTATACAAACTACTGTCTATACAATCATGGATAGAATAATATAGTATTTTTAAAACTTTATTAGACATAATAAATAAATAAGCTGCTTACTTGGTTGTATATTGCAAGAAATAGAACAAAGTGACCCTTCGCATCAC
>NW_003550115.1:0-3950 GCF_000090795.2 Amphimedon queenslandica | reverse complement strand
ACACAGTTGATATGATCGACTTCACCTTTCTTCATATAATCTAGAATAGCTTGCAGCCACTTCGTGGCCTTAGCCATTCTGACAATTATTATTTGTGTACATTTACTAGTACTCACACACTCTGTCTGTATGTCAACCAGAAACTGCAACAGTAACTATCAATCATGCAATATACATTGGAACAAGTCAGGACAATATGTCATGTATATGCTTTTATGCTCTACATTCTCCTTATGGGTTTCCTTTGTCAGGTTAATTAGTTTAATGGCCAAACAAAAGGAAGATGCCATACATTATTTTAATATTTTCCTCCTTACTGTTTTTGTTCACACACATACATGCTCTCTCCTTTCTTAGATATATGTATCATCAGATCCTATAGATTTTCTAAAGGAATATAAATATAGTTTGATGTACGGATGCATTAATCATCACTTCAACTTATTGATACTATTGGACATTACACTATCTCCTCCTCAACCTGAAGCTACTCTTAATACAACTAATGTACCTAAAGGAGGAATGATGATGAAAGTTATATCAATTAATGAAGAAGATAAAAGAAGTAATTATAATGATTAAGATTATTAAATATTATGTTATTTAATACAGAGATACAAGTACAAGTTGATAAAAGAATAACATTAGCTCGATTGAAGATGGAGCTAGTTCCACTGATTGGTATACCACCTGCTGGTTTTAGAGTGTATGAAATCAGAAATGATGAAGAATATGAAATGGAGAGACTGAATGAGAGATTAATGGATATCATATCTGAACCAAAAGTATTTTGATTCACTTTTTCTTTCTATTATACATTGTATGAACTAAAAATACTTCTTTTATCTCCTATAGTTGATAGTAAGACTGCCCCAACTGGATAGAGCCAGAATTAAATTATATTTATTACAAGTTAACAATACAGACGTAAGAATGTTATTTTTTATAATTTTATATTTTATTTTATGTTTTAGCTTTCTAAGTATATGATGGAGTCTATTGTTGCTAAGGATACACTAGTGAGAGAATTTAAGAAACAAATTATTGAAGAAGCAAAAGCACGAAGAATTGACTGTGTCCTTGAATTAGACAAGTAAGTACATCATGTGACTATCATGTGACTATCATGTGACTCATTGTGTAGAATGAGATTACGTGACAAGTTATTAGTGTACCCTGGTAGTGTATATCTTGATTATCAGGTGATTGATACTAGTATGGAAACATATTATGTGGAACCATTGAAAGGTCATAATCTCAATATTTTCATTTTAAACTGTATAGCAGGATTTATTTTTGGTGAAATTGACTAAATTGGTGACTTGTAGATTAAATTTTGGTGACTTCATTGTCTCTTACTAATAATTGGCAATTTTAATTTGGCGTTTTCCTGAAATTTGCCAACTCACCAAATTTAATCTCTTACCAATAAAACTGTACTTCACTTGATTATAGTAAGGTTATTGTATTAATTTTCATTAGGGCCAGAGAAGAAGAAGCATAAAGGACAGATACAGGTGTATGTTATAAGATGGCGTCCATCACAATGTTCAGTTGATCCAATAGAAGAAATTATACTGGATAATAATGATCCTAAGCATGCTATTGAAAAGGTAATCATAATTTTATTATTGCACTGCATGAGATAGTACTTGTTCAAACAAGTAGTTGCAATGCTCTAAGATTAAAACTGCCTGTGTATACTGTATTCATCTGTGATAAGTATACCATATAGCTAAAAAATTTGGTGGAATAAAAATTTGACAGAATGAAAATTTGGCAAAATTGGTAAATGGATGTTAATTTACCAAAATTTTAGTCTCCAATTTGATAGAGTTCCATAGAAGCAAGCACAGAGGTAAATTTTGCCCAAATTTTAACCTCCAAAACTCTTTTAGAGTCAATTTGCCAAATTTTAACACTCCAAATTTTTCAGCTATACGGTAGTTGGCAAATTTTGGATTTTATGTCAAATGGCAGATTTGATAATGGTAAAAATTGTCAATCACCAATACAAGTCTATAGGTTTATATTAACATTAATGTACAGTAAGCCTATGAATAAATACCAGGAGCCCATACATGTAGGTATACGTATGTACCGTGTATATTACCATATAGTTTAAAATTTTCGTGGGTTGATATTTTCGGGGTTTGCTCCTAGTGGGGCAATTTGTGGTTTAATTTTCGTGGTTGACAGTTTACATAGCCTGTAGGGGATGGCATGATTTTGTGGGTTTAAATTTCGTGGGCAGCCCATAACCATGAAAACCACGAAATTTACATTCCACGAAAATTTCAAGCTATATGGTATTATTATTATTTTTTTACAGTTGTCAGAGTTAAGCGGAGTACCTACTGAGTATATCTATTGTGCAAAGGTTAGTCATTGATACAAAACATAATAATAATAATAATGCTCCCTCTCTTTAACTCTTAGTATGGATTATCATTATTTCCAGTTGAGATGTCATGTCTTGATATTGAGAATAAGTTGATATGGTATTCCATCACTTCAGACAGGTCCTCATTAGCACTATATGATGATGGACGTGTCATATATTACAAGTACTAATGAACACACACACTTACATGCACCTCTTACTGTTTATACTTATTTAGAGACAATAGAGAGAGAATGAAAGAGTTAACAGATAAAGAGAGATCAGAAATACAAGAGGCAGAGGAAGCAAGGTACTATCAATTAATGGTCCAAAATAAATGCATCAGTATTATTTTGTTACATTTTCATTGTGAGCTTTTAAAAATTAACTACAAATAAGATGATAGTTCATTTATTGTATTACTGTAGGTTGAAGAAAATTAGGGAATGCAGATATCAACATTGACATTAGTTGGATTGTTTTTAAAGTTTTACATCAATTTTTATTTTAAAATTAATGGTACTTTTAAAATAATTTTCCATGTGCAATTTAATCTTGTGTAGTTTGTTTAAAGTCTCCAATTTATTTGTTTTATTATTATTATTTATTATTGCGAATTTTACAATGCACTATAGAGTTTAAACTTAGACCAGCTGTGTTTTTCTGGTCACCAGGTGTTTTGTCTTAAAGCATAAATTCAACAGCTAGAGGCAGACTGAGGAATATTGAGTTCATAACAGTCAGAAGATTCTCTGTTGATCAATTGACAGTGACTAGAGAGAGGGGTGGCTACATGAGAAACAGGATCCTCACAAGAGTCTGATCTGCAGCTGCTTGACCAGTAATAACATCCATCAAAGGCCACTTATTGCATTATAGTACCGTGGCATTCAGACAAAATAGTTTAATCATTTTTTGCACATTAAGTTAAAAAATGAATGGAGTATGATATCTACACATAAACAAAGTTACACTTCTTCCATATCAGTAATATCCTCCTCTTCCCCCTCTCCTTCACTGCTTGATGATGATGAATATTGTAAATCATGACTCAATATGTCCATACCACCACCAGTGACTGGTAACAAACTACTGGCTATCAATCCTTCTCCTTTCCTCCCTTTCTCTATATCCTCTTCATCTGTGCCTTCAACATCTATAGTCCCAATCTATACAGTCATTGGACAATCAACAACTATCATACTGTACACCAGGAAATTTTGGAGAACTAAAATTTTAATTGTTGTGAACTCAGTGCTAAACTTTGATGATTGGTGAATTTTAATTTGGAAAATTTGTGGCTATGTGCCATTGAACATGCACATAATGGCTCAAAATGGTGGATTCTTATTTTGGCAACTGGTTATGGAAACGCCAAATTTGCCAATTTTAACTCCCTCCAAAATTTCCTGCTTTACTCAATAATCTGTTTGTTTCCATACCTGAATACTGTCTTCACTAGTAATGATGACACTGGATTGTCCAGTAATATTCATGTTAGTACTAGTATCTTCTTCCTCTGCCTCCTCATCTCCACTCTCTCCTCCTAGTCCTTCTGGTTCATTTA
>NW_003550113.1:0-3952 GCF_000090795.2 Amphimedon queenslandica | reverse complement strand
TTATTATTATTTATTTATTTATTAATTTTATTAATAATTTATTTATTAGAGCCCGTGTGGGCACTATTTAGAACTAGCCAAAGCCTACGCTACCGGAGATCAATTAGCCACAAAGCAATTAGCGTCGAAATTCAGAGAATCTTTTATATCAGTTAGTTTATTAATATTTATTAACTGGCACGCCCACCTTCTCACCACGCCCACAGGACGGTAACTATGGACTAGTTCAGAGGGTAGTGAGTCAGCTAGTGAGACACAATGTACAGAGATTAACTATGGTTGGTTTACGCATTTACTAATTCGTTTTATCTTCTTTTTGCCTGCAGTCTTTCATAACACTGTCACTGGAGGATGCAGCACAGAGAGTTGACCTGTCTGACTCTAATGAAATGGAGAAAATGCTAAGAGACATGGTAAGACAAAAACCACATTACAAATGTTTAATGCAAGTACACACCTCCATGTACTAATAGTATTGATAATCTTCACATACACATGCTAATGCAAAATTATTTGCTTTCTTTTTATCTTTCCCTTTTATTCTCTTCTCCTCCCTCCTTCTCTCTCTCTCTCTCTCTTCATTAGATAGAGGATGGTGATATAAATGCTTGCATCAATCAAAAGGAAGAGATGATTGTGTTCAGTGATGACTTTGTGGATGATAATTGTGCTCAGACGCTGGAGGCTAGACTCAAGGAGTGCATGAGCCTCCAACAAGAAATGAGCAAAGCCAATGATCAGTTATCACTAAACCCACGCTACATACAAAAAGTAAATATTTAATTTAAAAAACATCAGGAAGGCATAAATTTAACTTTCAAAGTTTTCATGTTTTTATTGTACACATCAACCCTAATTATACATCAAAAAATAATATTAAAATGATGCCTGTGGATTATTGCCTAGCATTTGTGCCTTAAGTGTTCTAAATATTCATCTAAAAAATAATTTTATTTTAAAAATTAGAGTGGTACTTCCAGAGGTGGTGGTGGAATGGATGACGATCCTTTTGCAGACGACCAGTTAATGTAGAGACACTCCATATCCCTGGTAACCTTTGGAGCGTTACCACGGTAACACAATGACTGAATCTAATCCAGTGATATCACTGATTGTGTTGTAGTCCCTTTTATTTACACACGCAGGGGGTTAACCCCTATTAATTATTATTATTATCATTGATATTAACGAGTTGTGTTGTACGTGTGTTACATTTCTTCTATTAATAATTCCTTGTAATATAATAATGAATTAATAATTATGGTATCAAATGAGCTGATTGACTGATTCCAATTTGAGAAGCACGTAAGTTTAGGAGCATTAGTCAATATAGACTGTGCCCAAATTTTAAACATATATTAGTCTTTATTAACAAGACATCAAAATAAACAACAATTTAACTGATAAATAACAACAAAAATTGACAATAATTTATTTAACAGTGCATCATATATACATTATACATCAAATCACAATAGATTGTAATGAATCATGTCATTTATTGCATTATGAGAAGAGGAGGGATTGACTGCCACCAAAATAATAAGACGAGATAGAGTAGACACCTAATGCCACACAACCTGCTGCTCCAGCGACACCCATAGCTCTTAGACCAGCTAAAGAGAGAGAGGAGTAGTTGGGTTGCATGTTAAAAGAAAGTATTACCTGTTGATTTGTATAATAGTCCTGTTATTGAAGCAGCAGCAATGGAGTTAATGCTATCATCAACTCCTCTGTAATGAGCGAGTGCTGAACACAAAGGAGAATACATCAGAGCTAAAGAGTACAAGTAACACCTGTTAATGTATTCCTATGTTCTCTTTCTCCTTACCTAGCACAGCTGCAGTGTTTCCTAGGAAAGGGCCTCTTCTAGTGCAGCTGTTTAAAACACTGTTCACTCTTAGTCTCGTAGTCCGGCCCTCGGGACGTCTTATCCCCTCCCATAAACCCCACGTACCCCCGGCAGTCAATCCTACATTCAATTATAATTGTCATTCACATAGTGTTAATGGTATACCTAGTAGGTAACAGGATCCCGTACGATCAAACATTTGCTCGTTCCACGACTTCTTGCGTACTTCGACTGGAAATATGAACTCAGGACCCTGGAATAATGAGAGGGCGTGGTCAAGAGAAAACAAGCGTGATGTCACTTACTTGAGGGAGGTAGTTTGGATCGAGTGAGTAAGGAGAATAAAGGCTTGGAGCTGAAGGACCTAATAGATAATACTTTAAACACATTAATCAAGGAGAATATTCACCTGGTGACACGCTGGGAGCTTCTGCTGCTTCCTGCCATCCGTGATGCGCCATCTTTAGACGCGTAATAATGATGCAATACCCAATAACGAGTATACTTCCGGCTTCTCCCGTATATTTTCCGTTTGATTTTAAACACGTGAGATCACGAGGCCCAAATACAAAAAGAGGCGTGTCCGCCAATAATGGCGGCTAGCAGTTCAAAGTTTAAAGAGGAGAGCTCCTCTTCTGGAAATGTTACTAGACTCAGTTATGATGTGGTTGAGTGGTCTAGCTATTCTCCAGGTTATCATCCCAAGTAAGAACTAAGCATTTTTGCATTATTGTAACAACTTTATGTATTGAACTATTGATATTTCTATTGATATTGATTTAATTAAGTGTGACAAGCAAAATAATCTTTGCAGAAGTGTTATGGTTACTTAGCAAGTGTTAAACTTACTGTACTCTCCTCGTTAATTGGTAATCATGACTTAGGCTGTGTAACAATAACAGTCATCGGCCCATGGTCATATCTACATGTACATGTAGTTGGCTAAATTTTTGTGATAAACTTTTAAAAATTTGATCATAATGAGCTCAAAATTTCTATGCAAGATAAGAACAAGTATATGCATCAGAGAATCAAGAATTCTCACCTTGCCATTTTTGATGAAATTGGCTCGAAACCATGTACTATAGTACAGGGACTTTGGCCCGATTTTGGAGTAACTTTAAAAATTCGTAAAAAATCCAATTTTGATCGGAATCAGCTCAAACTTTCTATACAATATAAGAACATGTATATGCATCAGAAAATGTTATAAAAATGGAAAATTCTCACCTTGCCATTTTTGGTGAAATTTGGCTCGAGACCATGTACTATAGTACAGGGACTTTGGCCCGATTTTGGAGTAACTTTAAAAATTTGTAAAAAATCTAATTTTGGTTAGAATCAGCTCAAACTTTCTGCACAATATAAGAACATGTATATGCATCAGATAAAGTTATAAAAATGGAAAATTCTCACCTTGCCATTTTTGATGAAATTTGGCTTGAGACCATGTACTATAGTACAGGGACTTTTGTCTGATTTTTGAACAACTTTAAAAATTCAGATGCTCTTATTTATAGGTTGATAAAAGAGAATAAACCTGATGATCTCACTTCTCGTTGGTTGAGCGAAAGTGGTCGTCCGCCTCAACATGTTATGCTCCAGCTCTCTCACCCGGCCATTGTGACTGAAGCCGTGTTTGGCAAGTATTGTCGACCTCATGCGTGTAACGTCCATAAGCTAAAGATAATGGGAGGAATGAATAGCGAGTATCTTGTTAGACTAGCTGAAGGGTAAGTAATAAGTGAATGAGAGCTACTACTTACTAATGGCGGGGGAAGAAAATAAGATAGTGATTTAGAGGATTAAAGAGGAAGGAAATGAGAAATAGAACAGCAGAGACTTATAGTTTATTCTTTAGTGAATTAAAGAATGATGGCTGCTCTGAAACAATTGCTCTTCGTCACACACTGAAGAACGGTCCATTCCCTTGTCTCTACGTAAAGATTGGTGAGTATATATTTATTAACATCCCTTGCATTTTAGTGTATTTTGAACTCTTTGTCCACAGTATTGCTGGATACTTGGGGCCAGACTAATTTCAGTTTATGGCATGTAGACCTGCTAGGGATTACCGACCCATCAATTGTAAAGGGAGCG
>NW_003550112.1:0-3954 GCF_000090795.2 Amphimedon queenslandica | reverse complement strand
GTGGCCATATTTCAATTCTAATAAGTGGATCCTTATTCTAGTAGTGAATCCTGTTCTAAGACCAGGACCTCAGGTCCTCAACACTTGAAAATTCTCGGAAAATTCAACATGTTTCGACAATCGATATGTCGTTAAAAACTAAAAAGAGGCAGGGTCATATTAAACTCATAAGATCTTAGAATGTGACAATCAAAGATCTAGGATCACTCTGAACATAATTGACTCGATGGTGGTGGGATCAATAATACAGAGCTGGATGAAAGAATTTAAAAGAAACCAATTCTTTATTGAAGTTAATTGACCAGGTCTTGATTAATAATTCACTGATAGATCTATAATTATGTGGATTAATTATTGATTAGCGTTAGTTTATACTCTGTATTTTTTAATTGTTAGAGAGATTATTCAATTATTTCTAATACATAGATCTACATGTTTTTCACTAACTGATTCTGATCAATTTTAGAATTTTTTACAAATTTTAAAGTTGCTCCAAAATGGGGTAAAAGACCCTGGGCCAAATTTTGCCAAACATGAAAGGTAGAAAATTCATCATTTTTCTGAATATATATACATGTACTTAAGTGATGTAGAAAGTTTGAGCTGATTTCAATCAAATTTGGATTTTTACGAAGATTGAAAGTAGCTAAAAAACTGGTCCAAAGACACTTCTTGATCTACTACATGTACATATATTTACATGTCACTATCAATTTTGTTCATGGCTCCATTACTCAAATTGATTATTCACATTGTAAATTATAATAATGTAATAATAATTATTGTACTATGTACATGTACAACGTAGTGATGGTCTATACACCGCCGTACCTATATCTCTTTCTATAGGCTTACTGTTCTCTCTCTTTCTCAGTCAAAGCAGCCTTACTCAGCAATGGATCTTTCTATGCACAAGAATGTTAAAGATTGGATTGCATGTAATTATTTCATCTGCCATTTGGGTAAACTATAATTCTTTAATGTGGAGATTCTGGGCTTTGTTATAAAAATAGTGTTTAATCTTGTGATTTATTGCACATGGCATTACTACATGTACATAATAGCTATAGCACAATAAAGAGTGCCGTTGTTGGCTATACAGCACTCTTTAATGTGCTATAATTATTTATTATTTATATTATTATTTATTTAGGATGGATATATCACATTCAGTTCATTTGTGTCTTTCATTGGCTACAGCCTACAAGCATTACTTCTCTGCAGCTGACATGGTTTACTGTGTTTCTTCCTTTTAGAAAAAATTGTAAGTTGAGCTCACTTTTCTGACAGCAATAGATATATAGTAGTGTACATTTGTGCATGTACACATGTACACACTGTACTTAGCAAGTGAAGTCAGTGTTTCCTCACAAAATTCTGGTGCAGGTTCTTGTCAGCGAGTTTTAAAGTTGCTCAAAAATTTAACAAAATAATATACTATTCAGGGTTTACTATTTAGGATTACATGTATTTTCAAAAATTGTTAGGAGTCAATTTTGTATTTTTGTAATATTTCTTATGTTCTTGTGTTGTATTCAAATTTTGAGCTAATTCCAATAAAAATTAGAGAATTTTAAGAATTTTTAAAGTTACAAAAATCAGGCCGAACTCACTGTCAGCCCTGTACTCTTGTTTAGTACAGCAACTTGACCAAATTTTGCCAAAAAAGACAAGGAGAGACATATCTCCACATTTATAATTTTTGGTGCATATTATCAAAAAAATTTTTATAGTTATTTTGTATTCTCGATAATGTGCATGTACACATAATACTCTTATGTTGTGTAGCAAATGTGAACTGATGCTGATCAAAATTGGAATTTTTACAAAACTTTAAAGTTACTTAAAAAATTAATTAAGAGGGAATTTTCTAAGAATTATTAAGTAATAATAATAATTATTAAACATGCAGAAAAACTGAAATAATAATATTAAGAGCAGAATAATCTTAAGTTGTGAAAATAAAAATTTTTTGAATTTTTTATACATAATTTTACATGTACATGTTCTTATGCTGTGTAGCAAGTTTGAGCTCATTTGGAGCAAAAATAGATTTTTTTTTAATTTTTAAGTTGCTCTAAAATTAGTCCCAAAGTCCCCATACTATATTATAGGTTAAATTTAGCCAAAAATGACTTGGAGAGAATTTTTGATTTAAAAAATTTTTGATGCATGCATACATATTTTAAGTTGTGTAGCACGTTTGAGTTGATTTTGATCCAAATTGATCTTTTTATGATTTTTTAAGTTTCCAAAAGCCATCATGCTTTTTTGCTCCATAATATGCTTTGTGGGAAACCTTAAGTTAGAATAATAAAAATAACAATTATTATTAATTATTGTAGGGAAAATTTTTTGAAGGAATACCTTATAGCAGGAAATTTTGGAAGGTTTTAAATTTTGGCAAATTGCTGAAGTTTGGTGATTGGCAATTTGTAATTTGGTGAATTAGTGGCCATGTGCCATTGAGCATGCACATAATGGCTCAAAATGGCGGATTTTTATTTTGGCGAATGGCTATCAAAACGCCAAATTCACCAAATTTAATTCCCTCCTAAATTTCCTGCTATACGGTAGAATTAGCAAAACAGCAAGTAACTGTGTCTGGAGGATATCTTTACATTTCTCCCTCTCTCTCTTTCTTCTCTGCTAATATCAAAAAGGTTTTAATACAAGAAGCTCACTCATTCAATTGAAAATATTGCGTAGGATCTACTCGCACTTTCATGTACTTCTAGAAACATGTATGCTGAAGAAGTAAGTAATTATTGGTATTATGTACATGCAATGTACCATACAGGTACATGTACACTGTACATTGTCTACATGCATTTATGTATAAATTGAACTATTTTGTTTGGATGTTTTGCTCTTTTGTACATGTCATTACTTCAACTTTCTGGTAATTGTACATGTAACAATGTACATTGATACCCCTATGGCATATGCTACATGTACATGCACATGTATGTAGGCTGGCTCCAACAACAATTTTTTGTTTATGGTTGTCTTCATTTCTGCAATGTGGATGCACCAAAATTTTAATACCAATGGCCGGGTGCTAAATTTTATTTCTTGATATTGCTAACAAAGAATTTGTTATTAAGCATTGTAAATTTGATGAATAGTACCATTTCAAAACTACAAATACTGTATGTGTTGTGAGCATTTCAAAATATTGATTCTAAACAATGAGAACTGTAACGATGTATACTGTATAGTGGAAAATTTTTGTGGCCCAAAATTTTCGAGGATCTGTCCAAAAATCAATTTCGTGGCTTTAATTTTTGTGATTTTCTACATGTACATTTCGGCCATCTTAAACCATATAGAATCGATTTTCGCGGATTTTATTTTCGTGGATTAAAAAAAAAACGTGAAATCCATGAAAATTTTGGGCCACGAAAATTTTCCACTATACGGTAGCCCTATTCTTCACAATTTGAAAGAAATTCTTGTATTGTTATTTTACTGCATGAATGTACATGCATGTACACATGTACATGCTATTTTGAAGTTAATTTTGATGTAGTTATTAAGCTATAGCTGTAACGCTACATGTTGTGTCTAAACTAATTTTTGAAACTAATATTACATGTATATGTACATGTACAAGTATATATAGTTAATTTATAGCTCGGTGTGGAATTTCCCTGGTCAAGTAGCTAAAACAGAGTGCAAGGTTAAAGGGCTGATTCCTCTATTTTTTAGCCATGAGACTGGAAGTGGGTGTAGGCAAATGCATTTTATATTGGGCAGGAGTGTGTGTTGTACCAATCCATGAATGAAACAAAAGGATTTGTTCTAATTGAGGTTTTTGGTTTCAAAGTCAGCTACATGTATGTGTACATGTATATAACAAATTAATTTTAAAAGAAGAATTTACTGTTTAGCATTTAGCACACTGAATACAATATTATTGTGAGGTCACTCCAGCACTGTACATGTAGTAAA
>NW_003550109.1:0-3960 GCF_000090795.2 Amphimedon queenslandica | reverse complement strand
GCTTGATTGATAATTGTCCTTGAGCTAAAACAGAAAAAAACATTTATAATGCTTACAAAAAGTTACATTCAAACACATCTTACTTCTTCACCCCATGCTAAATCATGATTAGGGGAAATGATCCTAAGCAAACTTTTAGTATCACATAGCTTCACTTCCTATACACATATCTGAATGTCACAACAAGGAAAGTCTTGCATAGGTAACTTACATTTTTATCAATTGTTGCCAAGAATCTACCAGAAGCTTGGTGTTTTAACTATCAAATCATATAAAATACGTTTATCCATGCATGCAATTCTGTAGCAACTAACACAAACAACGCTGCCATAAGTAATCTTTTCTATCACTTCACATGATGGCTGTTGTGTTGGCACTTTCTCCAGAGTGATACTAAATGTGGCAACTAAAAGAGAAGTGGTGGCATAAATACACGCATGAACTCAAAATCTTGTCTCACAATCAGTAACTTTGATATTTTCTTTACTAACAATATCCAACTCCAGGTCACGTTTTCTAGGCCTGACACATCAATACAATTGCAATGACGAGCTATTATACTCTTCTTACCTATTAGGTGCACCATACACATATCCAGACTCAAATGAACAGTAAAGCTGAATGATGTCTCCATCATGTACATTAAATGAGCTAGTAGGCTCCATGCTTAGATTGAGTGTGGCACAACTGGACTGTAACAATACTGTTCTTCAAAAAACAAAAACAAGCAGAATTGTGAATAATACAATTCAATAATAAATATTATTAAAGGAAATTCCTTCTCACTTTGAGGTCTTCTTTAATTATAATCATTGACATAACAAAAAATCATGAATAAATGAACTAGCCACTTGTTGACACAATCATTGGAATGCAAAATTAATGAAGTGAACACTCCATTCACATTTTACTCAAACTCCTACAAGTACACCATGATGTACAGTGTACATGCATTGAGCGTCTTTCACATAATAAAAAATTCATTATTGAAGAGGGTCATGATCCATAAAAATTTATAACAATTTTAAGGTACTTCCTTACGTACCATAAATGAAGGATCTATATAAAAGTTGCTTACAGCTAGCAGTATGTAGTTGAATAAAGTAAGCTATAGTATATAATATATAGTATAATATAGTACTCATTGAAATAGAGGGTACAGTTAAGTCAAACAGAGACTCAAGAAAAAGTGCACTAGCCCAAACAATGTACATGTATTAAATCCTCTCTCGTTTATCCATCCCACTCCCTCTTTTTGATACCTACAATTGTATTATATCAGCAAAATAATAATTTAAGTTAATATTTATTGTGAAAATGATGATAAAATTGTTAAGTTTTTAAACATTAACTCAAAGTCTCTATAAGTGACACGTCCATCTAAATCACCATCAATCTCTTGAAAGAAGGACTCTACTCTGCTACAAGGTATCAGTGGAGCCACCTAGCAATGAAATGTACACTACATGTACATGTACATACAGACTGAATGATACAGTTAGGTACAGTACATGTGCTATAAAACAGAGAGCATTGAGGGGCTACACTCAGGGTTTCTTTGCATAGCACTCATGCTGCTTTTGTTGCAGATAGTCAAAAAGCTACATTATCTTTGCATTATGTAGCTTCTATAGTTGTAGATTGTGAAAGTCCCAGTACTATTGTACACGTTCTGTATGCAAATTTCGCCAGAAATGAAAAGGAGAGAATTCTCCATTTTTATAATTTTATCTGATGCATAAAAATCTTCTTATGTTGAGTAGAAAGTTTGAGCAGATTTTGATCAAACTTGAATTTATAAACAAATTTACTAATGTTGCTCCAAAATTAGGTAAAGTCCCTGTACTCAGGCCAAATTTTGCCAAAGGAGGGAATTTTCCATTTTTATACTCTTCAGCGGATACATATACAGGTTCTTATGTTGTGTGTAAAGTTTGAGTTGATTCTGATCAAATTTGGATTTTTTATGAATTTGTAAAGGCACTCAAAAATTGGACCAAAAACCCATGCCCGCCAAATTTCATCAGTCAAAAATAAAAAGGAAAGAATTCTCCATGATCGTACGTACATGTACAATGTACCTTTGCAAAAGCGTCTTTACAATCCTCTAGTGATATGAATCCTCGTGAGAAGCGATCGAAAGCCATAAAAGTCTGACGTATAATCTCAGAAGAGTCCTGCGCCTGCAATCTGGGAAGAACCAGATCACTAAATGCTTTGAGGTCAAGTCCAGTCTCTTCGTCCCCTGCTTTCTCTTTCCAGGAACTGTTTATTTCGTATTTTGAGGGTTTGTATCCAAACAATTCGATAATTGCAACTTTGTAATCTCTTTTGGAGAGATAGCCTTTCTTGTTCTCGTCTGCTGATTCAAAAGCAAGGGAAATCTTTCTTTGCATGATAGCCTGGAATAATTAAACTAAAATTTAAATCTTAAATAATTTTTCAAAAAATGCAGAATATAATTGTGTAATGAGAAAGACAAAAATAATGATTAATAATAAAAAAATAACTTGTGACGAATGAAGTAAAAGAAAACAAAAAATAATTAAGTTTTAATGTCTCAAAGTAAATAAAAAACAAATTACCATTGCAATCAAAACAATTCATTATACAAGATAAATTCTACATTTGACAATAGTCTTACCACTAAATTGGAGCTAAAATATTAGGAGTTTGGAGGGACCTATGAGCTGGCGGCCATTTTGAAGCAAACTGCGCATGCGCAACCCGCCAACGCAATTTCCATGTGGTGCATGTGCTCAACTCAACATGGCTGAAGAAAGTAGAAGAGAAGGAGGAGGAGACGGGTAAGGATTGATAACTATCCCTTATTCTCTTACTAAAACTGTCTCACTGTCATCCCATGGGATAGTACTACTTGAAAAATTACTTTATTTTTTTGTTATAGTCAAGACGGCCTGGATTACGGGGGTCGAATGGACCCCGGCCTTATTGAGGTACCCTGTCCCTTTGTTGTATGTCCGTTATGTCTCTTATTGTTTTTAGAGTAATTGGGATGAGGTTGTGGAGAAATTTGATGACATGAACTTGAAAGAGGAGCTATTACGTGGGATATATGCTTATGGGTTAGTCTTACATGCATGTACATGTACTTTGACATGTAAGTACACATTGATCTCTCTCTCTCTCTCTCTCTCTCTTTCTCTCTTATTATAGTTTTGAAAAGCCTTCGGCAATTCAACAGCGTGCCATAATCCCATGCATAAAGGGTAAAGTACATTGTTACGTGTACATGTATATTGTTCTCTCTCCCTCTCCTTCCCCTCTCCTTCTCTCTCTTCTCAGGTCATGATGTCATTGCTCAGGCTCAGTCTGGTACTGGGAAGACAGCTACATTTGCTATATCAATACTACAGACCATTGATGAAAAGAAGCAATCCTGTCAGGCACTCATCTTGGCACCAACACGAGAACTGGCCCAACAGGTGTCCTGAAAGAGAGATAGTTTGTGTGTGTGTGTATGATAGAGAAAGAGTGAGGGGCTGTTTTACAAATACACAGCCCTGGTATAGTACTGAATCCCATATACATGTACCATGTATTAGAGAATTATGTAATGGTCGTTTATAGACATACCTATGTTTCCTTACTTTTTTCCTCTATGCGTGTACTGTACATGTAGCTGATGACTCTATGTGTATATTGTGTAATATACACGTAGATGATTCCAAGAATTGCTTGATGAATCTATTCATTTCCTGTCACTATTTTGATTATCTCCATCTCTTCCTCTTTCACTCTCTCCTTTCTCATTATCACCAAACTTCACCCATCTCTCTCTCTCTCTCTCTCTCTCTCCCTCAGATTCAAAAGGTTGTTATAGCTCTTGGTGATTACCAGGACATTCTGTGTCATGCGTGTATTGGTGGTACTAACGTTAGAAGTGACATTGCTAAACTAGAGCAGGGACAGCATGTGGTGGTTGGTACCCCTGGACGA
>NW_003550108.1:0-3962 GCF_000090795.2 Amphimedon queenslandica | reverse complement strand
CAAACAGTCTATCAGTTACTAATGTAATACCAGTCAATGATACAAGAGCTTTTCCTGATATACAGTTCACATGTAATGGTAATATTACTAACTGGATAATTGGTATTACACAGAATCAGGATACAAGCAAACATTATCCTAACATTTATTTAAAACGTTCTGCTGAACTGATTCATGTGCTAACTGTTGATGCTTCTGTTGCTACATCAAGCAATGGTAATGTATACAGTTTTACAAGTGATATTGAAGTAGAGTATGGAGATATATTAGCAATCAATGTAACCACTAATAGTAATCCAATGTATTATCAACAATACAATGGACCGTTGAATTATCAGCTTGATAGCAGTAATGGATTGATACCATTGGAACATAATGACTATCCACTGATATCAGTTATAACAAGTGAGTATTTTAGTACCTACTATCATATAATTACCCAGTATTTCCCTTATTAGAGCCAATTCCTTCAGTTACTGAAACATCATTCACTGCTAGTAGTGCTGCTGCAATAACAATATCTATTACAGATATTGTAATGACACCTAATGGCATTCTTACATCAACAGAAGTCATACACTACTCTACCAGTTTACATTACACTATTTCCTTATTGAGTACAACATCCTCATTCCTCACTAATAGTACTTCAAGTAGTAATGTTACTACTACCTCACTGACCACTGCATCAATGGAAAGTACACCTGATCAAAGTACAGGGAGTCTAATACTAGCAGGAAGTATTAGTAGTGTATTTATATTACTGGTAGTTACTATACTAGTAATATTAATAGTGAGTGTATTAGTGTGTAGGAGAAAACAGTTAGGTACTACTAATACTAATGGTGATAGTGAAAGAGTAGTGGATGAACAAAAACAAGGTAACTTATAATAACAAACATTCACTAACTTCAATAATTTATTGTTATTGGATAGATGAAAGACAGAATATCCTATCCAATATATCTGCTAATGCTGCTTATGGTATTATTGGTGGAAATGAAAGTGAGATGGATTGTTATACCTGAAAGAGTATTTTAACTAATTTTACATATTTAAAATAGAATCTGATGATGACTATAGTAATCCTGCTTATGGAATCAACACTATAATGACACAAAGTAAAATAATAAGAACTATTATTATAATTTTGATAATTTTGATAACTTATAGGTATCAATGAAGAATTATTAGTGTATGATGAACCAAGAACAATGAATAATGAACAAGTGGTAACATTACATATTATGCTGTAAATATCGATTAGTGAACTATTATGCAAAATTTTTGGCCACAAATAATTTCAATTTTACTTAAACTCAATCTTAAAAGTCTCAGTCATGATAGTCCATTTATTCACTGTATTTCTATTGGCAGGTTATTGTAATGCCAGCAGATAATGAAGCATATACACAACAGAAAGAAGAAGAAGAAGAGTACATCTAATATAATGGACATTTAACATACATTAATGCTCATAGAGCACATGCACACAATAATGAGTTGCATTAAAATATTGATTGTGTTTGTTAGAGTAGGTTAGAGAGTACAATAAATTCAAATTTGCTAATTAGATTTACTAGTAAAATTGGGTGTGGTACATGATGTACATCAATGCATCCTGTAGATAAAATGATTAATTAGGTGAACTTGCTGAGTAGATCATCACAAAATGTCCAGTATCTTCTTATTCCTATTATTATTGGTTGCTAGTAATGAAGGAGCAACAGGAGGAGGAGTATGTACTGAAGGATTCATGGACTTGAGTCTACTAGTAGCTAAAGCAGCTACACCAGTTGGTTCACTAGCTGATAATACTTTAGCTGAGAACAATGAAGGAAGATGGGTCATTAGTGGCAATACATTCAATTGTACTACTGCCGCTGTAACAGAAGTTCTTCTTGGAGTTGATATCAGATCAAAGGATGGTAATAGGAACAAGTATCCTAGCATTGAGATATGGGAGTAATTACTTAGCCATATCATTACCTGAATCCTGTCACTAGTTCTATTGCATTATCTCCCGATAATATCACTACTAATGGATTGTATTGTTATGTTCTTCCTACTCCTTTTAGTATTAGTAGCAGTATATACAATCGTTACAGACTAGGAGTGTATCAACCTGAAGATGATTCTAGTGTTGTTAGACTTTACAATGCAACCACTAGCAGCACAGAAACAATTGGAAGAATAAGAGTAGACTCCATTAGTGAGTCACATATCACAATATGTAGTTCAAATAAAGAAATTGATCGAACTTATACAAGTGATGTTTTCATGGTACATCTAACAACAGGTATAAAAAATATACACATAGCATTATCAAATAATTGAATTAATTTTTTATCTAGATCCCCCAAACTGCTTTCAAAATGTTTTCACTGAAACTGAAATTAATACAAACAGTCTATCAGTTACTAATGTAATGCCAGTCAATGATACAAGAGCTTTTCCTGATACCGTATACAGTTCACATGTAATAGTATTATTACTAAATGGATAATTGGTATTACACAGAATCAGGATACAAGCAAACATTATCCTAACATTTATTTAAAACGTTCTTCTGAACTGATTCATGCACTAACTGTTGATGCTTCTGCTGCTACATCAAGTAATGGTAATGTATATAACTTTACAAGTGATATTGAAGTACAGTATGGAGATATATTAGTAATCAATGTAACCACTAATAGTAATCCAATGTATTATCAACAATATAATGGACCATTGAATTATGAGCTTGATAGCAGTAATGGGTTAATACCATTGGAACATAATGACTATCCACTGATATCAGTTATGATGAGGGAGTTTCTTTTAATTTCTTAAGACAATCATTTATAATTTTTTATCTTTAGAGCCAGTTCCTTCAGTGACTGAAACATCATCTTCTACTGTTACTGAAGACATTAATACTGTTACTACAACGACAATACTATCATCCTCTCCCACTACAACCAGATATTGTAATGACACCTAATAGCATTCTTACATCAACAGAAGTCATACACTCCTCTACCAGTTTGCATTACACTACTACTCCTTCCTTATTGAGTACTACATCATTATTCCCCACTAATGCCTTATCAACCAGTGGTACTACTAGTGTTACCAATGCTCTATTAAGCAGTGTTACTATTAGTACCAATGTTCTATCAAGCATTGCTACCACTAGTGCCACTAATGTTCTATCAAGCAGTGTTACTGGTACTAGTCCTTTATTGACCATCAGTAGTAGCAGTGTACCCTTGTCAAGTAGCTCAATTGTTACCATTACTCCCTCTCCAGCTCTCTCTTTTGCTGAGTCAATAACTACACCATTGTCCAGTATTGAAAGTAGTCGCCATCTACTATCAACAGGAAGTATCAGTACAACAGAAGTCAGTCGTACACAAAACACTGTATCACGAGGCAATCCTACCAGTGAAGTAATAGTCACTTCATCATCATCAAATTCCATTAGTGAATCATTTGTCACTAGAAGTAGGGAGCCTACAACATTAGGCAATACAGGAAATGATAATACAATTACAATAATAGCTGCTTTTGTATCTACATTATTAGTATTACTGATAATTAGTATTATAGTGATATTAATATTGATAACAGCAGCATATAAAAGGAGAAGCAAGGTGACATTGACTTTTGGAGGACATGACACTTGTCTTGTTAATGCTACTTATTCTGATATTGCTCCAAATGGAAAAGAAGACAAAGGATTGAAAGATATGTGTAATCCAAATTATGAATCACAAGCTACAAGCTCATATATCATGCCAAAATAGGCTTTTAAAAGTAACCCAATTGCTGTTCTTATTGTGTTTTGATATCCAACTTCCCATTAAACGCATTATTTATAAACTATGTATATTGAGTAGACATGACCATGATATATTTTGAGATAAGGCTTGATTTAAGACCAAGATTTATTGTTGCCTCTTCATGTTACCAGAACT
>NW_003550107.1:0-3964 GCF_000090795.2 Amphimedon queenslandica | reverse complement strand
ATTAAGATCCTGTGCTGGTAATACTAACGTGGCATCACCTGAATGCACACCTGGAGAGACCAAAATATAAATACATGTACATGTACAATAGCATACCAGCATTCTCTACATGTTCGCTGATTGCCATAGCAACAATGACACCATCACAGGCAACAGAATCAACATCAATTTCCTATAAATAAAATAATAATAAAATTACATGTACCTTTTAAAAATATTTCGTATATGTACATGTGAATTATTTATACCTTGGCGTCTTGAATGTATTTTGAAATAACTACAGGATGATCCTTAGAAACAGCGACTGCATCATTCAGGTACAACTTGAGGTCATGATTGGAATAAGCAACATTCATAGCAGCACCTGATCAACATCAACAACAATCATGTGACTATCATGTGCTTACCACTGAGGACATAGCTTGGGCGTACAAGACAAGGATAACCGACTGACTCACAAAACTCATTAGCAGACTAAGAGAAAGAAAGAGAAAAAAGAAGACAAAAATATAAGGACATATACATTTATACTGAACTTTAGAGGTAACAATTTCATCTGTGAATTAGGAATTTAATGTTCCTTACTTCAATCTGTGTTAGTTCTTTCCAGCGAGGTTGTTGTACTCCGATTGTGTCCAGTAAACGTGAGAACTTGTACCTGTTCTCTGCACTGTCTATCATCTCTGGAGACGTGCCTAATATCCTAACCTACAAACCACATGACAATCACATGATATAGACATGTATCACATGACGATACAAGCAGGGTTTCCCACAAAGCATGCTTCATGAGCTGACAGTACTACAATACAGTACATAGGGACTTTGACCAAGTTTTTGAGACTCAAAAAATTCAATGACAAGAAGCTACAGTACTAATATGCCAAAACCCTGTGGAAAACCCTGACAACACTAGATGCAGCTACATGTAGTACGTACCTTTTGGTGGTATAGAGGCATAGCTATATTATTAGGTAGCTGCCCTCCCATTGATAGAATGAGTCCCTCAGGCTGCTCAAGATCATATACGTCCATCACCGTCTCGAAAGAGAGCTCGTCGAAATACAACCTCTCACACTCGTCATAATCAGTACTGACTGTCTCTGGGTTGTAATTAACCTGAACAGGCATAGATAATATTAATAATTTATTAGTATATGATGCTGTTATCTTATTGTTAATACCATTATTGTCTTCTTTCCTAGTTTTCTTAATTCTCTGATGCAACCCACGGCACAAGAATCAAACTCAACTGAACTGCCAATCCTGTACACACCAGACCCAAGTACCATGATAGCCCCACCTACACATTATTAATGATGCTATTAATTTATGCATAGTATCTATAAAAGATCTTTTGCTAAAATTAGTACATGATAATAAAAGTAAATTTTACAGGTGCTACTAACCAGGAAAGTCCAAATCATTTGTTTCCCCATTATAAGTCAAGTATAGGTAATTAGTGTGGGCGGGGTACTCAGCAGCAACAGTGTCTATTTGTTTAATGGAGGGAGTGACCGAGAGAGATTTACGAAGTCCTCTGATGGCTAGCTCTGTTGAATTTATAGAACGAGCAATCTGACGGTCGGAGAAACCCAGCTGCTTCGAATATAACAGCATTTCTTTATTGAGCGTCTGGAAAATAAAAAATTAATAAAACAATAACTAAATGGAGGTAAAACATTAAGGGGTAAGCCTAAGCAAGCAAAGCAATAACTTTAAGTTACGTGTATTTCTTGGCTTTCTTTATTACTGACTATACCTGTTGGTCATGTTTTCCTAGCATGTTGTTACAGTCAATGATATTCTTCATTTTGTAAAGGAACCATTTGTCAATTCGTGTTAGCTGGTATAACTCGTCAATGGAATAACCAGAGTCCAGTGCAGCTGCTACTGTAAAAATACGCTTGTCAGTCGGATGATTGAGATCCTGTGACAAATATAATTAATAATAATCAATTAATTAAGATTTACTTCTTTTCTAAGTTGTAAGAATTTAGGATCAAATCCGAGGCAAGACTCATTGACCATCCTTAGTGCTTTCTGTAGTGCCTCCTCAAATCTTAAAATAATAATAATCATAAAATAATTTAAACATCTTACAATCTGATCTCACTTCCTTCCGACTGCCATAACTTCTCCAACACTCTTCATGCTGCTACCAATCTCAGTGCTGACGTGGGTAAACTTGGACAGATCCCAACGTGGTATCTATAATAATAACAAAAACAATGAAAACACCAGCTGATTGAAAAAAAGCTAGAAACATAACATGCACGCAATACATGTATCCGAGCACTTACTTTCACGACGACATAATCCAGGGATGGTTCAAAACAAGCCGTAGTTGCTGTGGTAACAGAGTTCCTTAGTTCCGGCAGGGGGCGTCCCAGAGCTAGTTTAGCAGCAACATAAGCAAGGGGGTACCCAGTGGCCTTTGAAGCAAGGGCGGAGCTACGGGAGAGACGGGCATTCACCTCAATGATGTAATACTAGAGAGAAAGAAAAAACCAATCACAAAATAATAAATAATATAATAAAAAATAAAATTTAGTAATAAAGGTTTTACATATGTTATATTTTAATGAAAAATACAAGTACATGTGATGTATAAGTGGGTGTCTCCAAAAATAGGCGTGTCTTATAGTGGGTGTGTCCTTACCTGTCTGGAGTCGGGACTCAGGGCATATTGTATGTTGCATTCTCCAATGACTCCAAGGTGACGTACGGTTTTAATGGCAACGGATCTCAATAGATTATACTCGTTATTGGTCAGTGTCTGAGATGGAGCAACCACAATGGACTCACCTGTATGGATACCAAGGGGATCTAGATTCTCCATATTGCATACCTATAAGATATAAATATTTTTAAATATTTTTAAATATTGTTTTATAAATTCAGTTGTGTCTTACGGTGATGCAGTTGTCATAGGCATCTCTAACGACTTCGTACTCAACTTCTTTCCATCCCTTCAGACTCTTATCAATTAGAACCTGGCGAGATATGAGGAAATGTGATTTCTATGTATACATGTATGTATTTTAGTTTTTGATAAAAAAAGCAAAAGCTATAGCCCATGGATTTTTCCAAAAAATGGCCAAAAATTGCCCCAAATTTTTATTACATTTTCTGATACATATTGATGTACTTATGCTGTGTAGAAAGTTTGAGCTGATTCCGACTTAAATTTTTCAAGTTACGACCATTTTTAAAAATAGGCCAAAATCTGAAAAAATCCCTGTACTATAGCCCATGGTTTTTTCCAAAAATGGCTAAAAAATCACCTCCAATTTTTATTACATTTTCTGATACATATTGATGTACTTATGCTGTGTAGAAAGTTTGAACTGATTCCGATTTAAATTTTTCAAGTTACAGCCATTTTTAAAAATCGGCCAAAATCTGAAAAAATCCCTGTACTATAGCCCATGGTTTTTTCCGAAAAATGGCCAAAAAATTACCCCCAATTTTTATTACATTTTCTGATACATATTGATGTACTTATGCTGTGTAGAAAGTTTGAGTTGATTCCGACTTAAATTTTTCAAGCTACGGCCATTTTTAAAAATAGGCCAAAATCTGAAAAAATCCCTGTACTATAGCCCATGGTTTTTTCTGAAAAATGGCTAAAAATCACCTCCAATTTTTATTACATTTTCTGATACATATTGATGTACTTATGCTGTGTAGAAAGTTTGAGCTGGTTCCGACTTCAATTTTTTAAGTTACAACCATTTTAAAAAATAGGCCAAAATCTGGAAAAATCCCTGTACTATAGCCCATGGTTTTTTCCGAAAAATGGCCAAAAAAATTACCCAAATTTTTATTACATTTTCTGATAAATATTGATGTATTTATGCTGTGTAGAAAGTTTGAGCTGTTTCGGACAAATATATTTCGAGTTATGAGCAATTTAAAAACGAGCCAATTTTTAGGGGAAAAAGCAAAGGCTATAGCCCAT
>NW_003550104.1:0-3979 GCF_000090795.2 Amphimedon queenslandica | reverse complement strand
TCCCGTAGTCCAATACCACCTGGTGAAGCCATTCCTCCAACATAGGCTGTTGGTTCTAGTAGTAATACTTTCTCTGCACCAGCAGCTTTAGCTCCCAGTGAGGCTGCAAAACCTGCAGGAGTTGCTCCAAAGACAATGACATCATAACTGGTGCTGTCTTTGATGCTGGAGCTGCTTTCTGTGTGCCTACTCAATGATGAACTGCTGCACTGTGCTATTGCAACAGCAACCAGCACTAAAATAGCATAGGAATTACTAGCCATTATCTAGCTTTTTAGCATGATCAGGAAAAGTGATTGGGTGGGGCTGCATGCATGCATGATAAACCAATGAATTCATTTTAATTAATAATAATTATTATACAATAGATGAGATAATGATTATTTTAATGATTTTGTATTACATTACATTACATCTACTGTTTCTAGACACTTAAAATGTCTTGGAGGTTCCCACAATGTTGCATCCATCATATCTTGAGCCTGTGGGTACTTTTCATTCTCTTTCACAAACTCCTCAAGTTCTAGGTTTAGTACTTGTAGATCAGTGTGTATTGTACTCATATCCTTAATGCTCATTAACAATACAAGAAATGAGAGTATGGCCCATGTGGCAAGGAAGACGGTTAGCCCAATTGTAATCGTGTGAACTAACTCTTCACCAGTGACGTATGGTATTACTGCTATAACAGTCACTTTCTCTTCCAAGCAGTACCTTGGATTTAGTTCCAGCTCGTTAAAACCAAGTTCATATCTAGGATCACACACGCATACACCGTCTTCCCACAGTCCATTAACACAGGTATCATTGCCTGCCATTTCATTTATCGGTTGCCAAGGAGACAGAGGTTAGGCCGCGGGTTTTGGCGCGGAACTAGGAAGTTGCATTTTGAAGGCGTGGTTGGTGACACGCCTCCTCTTCATGAGAGGTGATTGATGGAGGAGAAAGAGAGTGTGTTTCTTTCTTCCTCGCTAACAATAGAAGACCCTGATATACTAGTCGATCCAGAAGAGCAGAGAGCCTTCTACAGTTTTGTGAGGGAATGCGTGGTAAGATAACTAGAGCAATGATACTGGACTTACAATATACACATGTATTTTAATGAACTCTTTTGACTGTATTTCATTAATGACATTCTCATTTTCTTTTCTCTTGAAATAAGTACATGTTTGCTGATGTAGCTAATAAAACCAGTAAACAATGATTAATCCAATTAAAGATGTGGGAGTTGTGTTTGGTACATTTCATGTACATGTACATGTATTTTTAATATGGCAGCGTTGTAAGAAATGCCTGCCAAGTTCAGAGTCAGATGATTCCCTGATAATATTCATAATGCTTCTATTATATATTGTGGCTAGCTGTGGTCTATAGATAGTATGCAGTTACTTCCTGTTTAGTACCTCTTCAACATAGCCATAAACACCTTCTACAATATACACGTATAGTGCATGTACATGTATTTATCATAAATATACATTTATCATAAGTAGCCTTGTGCATGTATTGTCAAACCTGCCTATTATGAATAAGGACACCTATAATCAGGACAATATATGGTCCTAAGTTGTCCAGAATAGACAGATTTGACTGACACATGTACATTATACATGTATGTACCTATTTTGTGCTACTTGTGCATTTACAAACATACATTATACATTATCTGTGTTTGTTTGTGCAAGAAGCAATAGTACTACATGTCAGCCTCACTCTCTCTCACTCTCTCTCTCTCTCTCACTCTCTCTCTCTCTCACTCTCCCTCTCTCTCACACACTCTCTCTCTCTCACTCTCTCTCTCTCTCACTCTCTCTCTCTCTCACACACTCTCTCTCTCTCACTCTCTCTCTCTCTCTCTCTCTCTCTCTCTCTCTTCCTCTCTACTATTAGATTAGTCTCCTCTTGTGCATGTGTGTGTACATCTGTGGCTACTCAATTGTTAAATATTTCAAGAAAGCAAAAGAGAGTGGAGCCTTAAATAGTAAGTCTAATCCTCGTAAATTAATTTCACTTTCTTTGTTTTCCCTTCTAACCCTCAGATGAGCAAGATGCCATAGTGTACAAAATAACGTAAGCCAATTACACTTGTACATGCACATGTACATGTACATGCTCATACACATGTACATGTACAGTGTATACTAGCTATTGCTACATGTACATGCACGTGTACATGTGCATGTAGTTTATCCTACGTTCCTTTTCTTTTGTAGCACAATATTGTGTGCAGTTGCTGTTTCTGTTAGTCTAAGTTCAGTCATTCTTCTCCCTTCCTCTATCATCAGTAATGAAATACGTCACATATATCCAAATACATCATACATCAGGTGGCTAGATACTTCACTTGTAAAAGGTCAGGATTTTTATTGTGCATGTACTGTATGTATTGTCTTTTATCTTCTAAAATATTATGATATCATTTGTCTTTTCACTCTTTTATGTATGTGTGTGGTGCTTGTACATATTTGGCGTCACTGTATGATAATTGTGTGTGATAATATGTTTGTGTACTGTACTGTAGGTTTGTGGAATTTGGTATTCCTGGGCTCCAATGTATGTTTGTTCCTGTTGCTACCGTTTGCTTACTTTTTCTATGAAGCTGAAGGACTTCCTGGAACAAAAAAGGTAATAACATGTACATGTATTTACATGCACATACATTGTACATGTATGTGTTACTACAGTATACATGTACAGTGTACATGTGCATGTGTATTAACATTGTACTACATTTACATTATTTATTGTGTTTCCTGCTCTCTTTCCTTTGCTCTATCTCTTTCAGGGTATTATGTCTCGGGTGTATGAAGCAGTGATAGTCTTACTAATGTTAGCTCTCTTAGTTATTGGAACTGTTTGGGTTGCTGATTCACTTACCCTTCACATTCACAGCATGTCCTTCTACTTAATGGTCAGTATATTGTGAACTCTGTACTATAGCACATGGTTTTTCCCAAAAAATGGCTCTGAAATCACCCCCAATTTTTATTACATTTTTTGATACATATTGATGTACTTATGCTGTGTAGAAAGTTTGAGCTCATTCCGACTTCAAATTTTCAAGTTATGGCCATTTTAAGAAAACGTCAAAATTCTAAAAAATACCCAAGGCTATAGCCCATGGATTTTTCCAAAAAATGGCTCCAAAATCACCCCCAATTTTTATTACATTTTCTGATACATATTGATGTACTTATGCTGTGTAGAAAGTTTGAGCTCATTCCGATTTCAATTTTTCAAGTTACGGCCATTTTAAGAAAACGTCAAAAATCTGAAAAATACCCAAGGCTATAGCCCATGGTTTTTTCCAAAAAATGGTTCAGAAATCACCCCCAATTTTTATTACATTTTCTGATACACATTGATGTACTTATGCTGTATAGAAAGTTTGAGCTGTTTCCGACAAATATTTTTCGAGTTATGAGCATTTTGAAATTTAAACAATCCAACCCTATACTAATAGTACACTACATATTCAGGTATTTTGTTGATACATGTGCATGCATGTACATGTACATGTACATGTAGTTGACTCATGTCTGCTTATATTATTTCTTTCTCTCTCTCTCTCTCTCTCTCAGGACATCAAAGGTCTAGTATTATACATACCCATACTCTATTCCTGTATGTCAATGATTGGTGTACTGATTACTAGCATGTGCACTCCCATTGGTTTCTCTAATCTCTTCACACTCCTTGGCACTATCATAGTACAACCTGAAGTAAGCCAATACTACAGTACATGGTTCAATGGTTGAAAGCATGCATGAACTACATGTACATGTATTTTTACATACATGTACGTGTACATGTATTGTGTACTACACTACTGTACATGTATTTAGACCTTTGCATTTTTAGTATTTTTATACTTAGTAGAAACTAGAAAGTATTATTTGTCTTATTAAATTGTGTATGTACATGTATTTTCTCTTTCTTTATAATGTACTGTAGCTTCATGTTGATGTTGACCAGAGGC
>NW_003550103.1:0-3979 GCF_000090795.2 Amphimedon queenslandica | reverse complement strand
GCCACGTTCAAATTGAACTTCAGTTGTGACCAGCTGCTGGAACTCCACTGAGTTGACTGAAGATATCTATAAAAATTGAGAACAAAATATAATGAGGTGATAGGCGATAGATAAGGCAAAGACCTTTAAAATCTTCCTCTTCATTTCAAAGTACTGAGATATGGCATCTAAAGAAATGTGATTTTTTTTCTAATAGTAACAGAGGATATAGCTCCAATACCTGAAATGTCCACTGATTCTTGATGCTCTTGCAGTAAAACATTAGCAAATCATTCATCTATCAGTACCATAGGAGCACTGTAAGGAAATTAAACAAACAAAAAGATATCATTATGAATTACTTTGCACTTTCAGGACTACAGCCTTTTGCAGAGAACTTGCCACCAGTCACGTGATGATTAGCCATAGGCTTAACTTAATATTTTTATGAAGTCACGTGATCAGACTGGTGCAAGTTTTGTGCAAAGCGCTGTACCATAACATGCACTAATGTCATCATCTCATCATCATTACACAGTGCTATAATTTGTAACTTACTCATAGCTTAATACAGGCTTGTCAGGAGAGTCGATATATAGAGGCACATCAGCATCCATAGCATCCTCATCCTAAAGAAACAATTTAAAGTAGAGTTAATACAGTGACTTCAATCACAACCCACTGCTACATATGATGTACACAATGACTATGAGGACAGTGACCCAATACACTACTTTGCATGCATTTATTGGCCTTAGGTGAAGAACAGACAATTGTAAGCAGGTCGAAAACATTAAATTTATTAATTAAGATTACCCATCATTGTAACAAAAGGATATAGGAGAGCGCATTATTAATGGAAACAATTAATGGCAGAGACAGAAAAGGCCAAGTTTAACTTTTACACAGAGTCTGAAACTCAAAAAAAAAATTTATGTACCATACCCATGCATTACAGAATAATACCTCAAACAAATATTCAAAATCATACCACTTCACTAGTATTTGGTAATGGCAAGTGAAAACAGCTACAATACTGTCTATCTGGAAATTTTTAATGTGATCTTAATTTTACTGCATTAGAATTTCACAAAAATTAGATTACCCACATAATTACATACCACACATAACAATACATGACACAGTCTAATTTAGTAAAAATTAAATCACAGCACGATTGCAAAACCCCTACGGTAATGACTTAAGCATGAAACTGATGAGAACTAGGAAAGGTATGTAAAACTCATCGGAAAAGAACACTTCTAAGTCCAGACTTGCCGGCAATTTTGGTTCATCATATAAGCATACCCTTGGCCAGCTAAGGATGCAAGATGTTGTAGTGTTCCAGACCAATTGCCTGATTGAACAATCCATGACTCAGAATCACAAACTATATCAAATAACCCAAAGGAGAGAAAATTTGGACACTTAAAATATGGCAAATTGACTGTATGAGCTATAGGCTGTTTCACTTTCTTTGACCATGCAGTTCCAGTTCCAAACTCCCCTCCTCAATCAATCATCATTAATTTCTTCTCAATTTATTTAGTATAGGCCACCCAGAGTGAGAATTGCTTGCGTGGGAAGACTATATATTACGGTTGTAAGGCATGGTTTAGGATGAAATAAATTCCAGCCGCCATTTTGGTTGGCAACTTTCAATGGAGTGCAAATGGGCAGACATAAAACAAACCTGTATCAAGAATTCTGCAGTAAATTTGACCAAATCTTTTATAGGAGAAGCTTCAAGGCAGCTATTCTTTCTTATAACAAGCACTTTTAGCCTTCGATGGAGCAATACAGCAGGTAAGTGAGGCATTTTCTTTGTGCCTCCATTGACTTCCTTAACAAACTTGCCAACCAAAGTGGCAGCCAATTATGACGTGTCGACTGATACCGTATAAAAAATTAATGAAATTCATATCATTTTAACTCTCACTTCCGGTGATCTATATCTTTTTTATTTCTCCTGTTATTTCTCTTCTCATTTCTGCTTGTTTATTTTTTGTTCTTCGTATTTGTTCACTGTGGGCCAGCCCAACGGTTCTTGGCCTTCTTTCAGGACAACTATCTTTTTGTGTCAAGGGCATTAATTCTTATTCTATTTTTGTCTGATTTTATTGTGTGTGCAACTGTGCATGCATGTTATAGTGTTGTTCTAGTATAGATTCATTATTTTAGTTGTGATTATACTTCTACTGATAGTAATACATCTAGTTCTAGTTCTAGTTCTAGTTTTTTAAATATCTTATGTCTTGTTCTAGTTCTTTTGCTATCTCATTTCTAGTTCCAGTTCCAGTTCTAGTTCTTTCCTGACCTTGTTCCTAGTTCCAGTTCCAGTTCTAGTTCTTTCCGCCTTTCCTTGTTCCTAGTTCCAGTTCCAGTTCTTTGTTTCCAGTTCTGGTTCTTTTGCTAGTTCATTTTTCGTCATAGTTCTAGTTCCAGACCTTGATTCTTACATGTAGTTCTAGTTCTAGTCCCGCTTCTTTACTTACCTCATTTCTAGTTCTAGTACTTTCAGTACATTCTTCAGTTATAGTACATGAAAAAGTAACTAATCACAAAGTCTAACCAACGTACTTTTCATTTTTTCTAAAGCATAGTTTCTTTCTCTAGCAACTAAATACATCTCATGTTGTAGTTCTTAACTATAGTTCCATTCTCTTGTTCTAGTTTTAATAAGATATAGTTACTTTATTCTAGTTCTAGTTTATAAAGAAATAATTTACAATTTTAGTTTTAGTTCTAGTTTTTACCCGGGTGCGTAGCTCCCAGGTCGTTCCTATAATTGATTTCACCCACATATGATGTTTGTATACCATATAACTGGAAAGCTTTGTGGCCAAAAACTTTCGCGGTTTTTGTGGTTTGGAATGACACCACGAAATTAAAAACCACAAAATATTTGCAGGTTAATGAGAGGCGTGGGAGCTTCACTGATGATCCATGAAAATAAGAACCACGAAAGTTTTTTGCCATTAAACTTTCTGGCTATATGGTATATATTATTTGTATGTCCACACTTACATTTCTTCTATACATGTTGTATTGGGGAAATAACAAGCCTTAGCAACCACCCGCCCACGCTCCTTTACGTAAGCGGGTGTTGTCATGGCAAACAAAATGGCGGCTTACACATGGGACCAATTTATGAGCTTTCTAATAGCAAGAGGACTTAGAGATACTGTCTAAAGACTTCTCTAGAAGCATTAGAAAGTAGAAAGAACATCTATAAGTCTTAATAATAACCAAGTTGTACTTGCAAGGTGGTGAAATCAATTATAGGAATAATTTTTACACTGTTACGCTTGTTAAAAAAGTACTAATGTTAAGTTCTAGTTCTAGCTCTAGTTCTGGCCTTCAAACCACTGATCCATTCCCAGGTACTATCCCAGTCAACATAATATATACAACAGCTAGGCCTGATATTGTAGTCATCAATGGGAAATCAATCACTCTACTAGAGCTGACTATCCCTATGAACACCAAGGACGGTCTATCTAATGCTCGAGAATGCAAACACGCTAAGGAGAACTACCATATGGAAGGAAATTTTGGAGGCAGTTAAATTTGGCGAAATTGGCATTTTGATAGCCATTCGCCAAAATATAAATTCGCCATTCTCAGCCATTATGTGCATGCTCAATGGCACATGGCCACAAATTCGCCAAATTAAAATTCGCCAATCATCCAAAATTTAGCAATTCACCAAAATTTAGTCCCTCCAAAATTTCCTTCTGTAAGGTATATGTCTCTCCTGGGTGACATGAACAGTTGTAGTTACTCTACTTCCTTTGAATCTATTGAGATTGGTTCTCTCGGCCATTTCCAACCTGCCACTGTATCATCTCTCCTTTCGATTATTAAACCATCTACATTGCCGTACTATATCCTAACTCCTCCTCACATTATCAAAGTCTGCTATCACCAGCGCACAAATAATATTCAATTGCCGAAAGTCAACCAAGTGGAGTACATCTCATCCCAATGCACCTCAACT
>NW_003550100.1:0-3981 GCF_000090795.2 Amphimedon queenslandica | reverse complement strand
TAACAAAAAATCCAATTTTCCAACCGAAAATACAATTGGAATAAATGATACATACACACACATACATACATTCACTTATAATCTTTAGCCAATCATGAAACCAACCCCAAATTTAGCTTCATTATTTATGTGGTTGAGCTGTCCACTTAGAAGAAGGTTGGCTGGTAGTGGGTCCAATCTCTTCTCTATTAGTGCACCTATTGTCCATTTTGAGTCCACTTTGCCTTTAAATGTAGCAGAGCCGTTGCCAACGTCGTAGCGATATCCAATGGCTGATACAGTCTCACCACTCATCAGACTACCTTCGCATTCAGCTACTAGTGTTAGCTCCTATCATAAGTAATAAGTTGATTAGATATTTTTTAAATGGTCATAACTCAAAAAAATTGAAGTCGGAATCGACTCAAACTTTCTACATAGCATAAGTACATCAATATGTATCAGAAAATGTAATAAAAATTGGGGGTGATTTCGGAGCCATTTTTTGGAAAAAACCATGGGCTATAGTCTTGGGTATTTTGCAGAAAATGGCATATTTTAAAAAATGGCCATAACTTAGAAAATTGAAGTCGGAATCAGCTCAAGCTTTTTACATAGCATAAGGACATCAATACTCTGGTGTACAATTAAATGAATAAACTGATTCCTCTTACCTTAACATTTGGTATTTTCTGTACATATGAAAGGTACCACTGCATTCCTACTTTAGCTGCAGCCTCCCAAGATGATGTCTTGTATGTTCCTCCAACGGAGAGTGCACCTAATTCCATACCACCACCTTTCTGTATTAGTAACTCTGTTCCTAAACTTAACCTAAAGAGAGAGAGTAAGTGATGGTTGGTTGCTCCACTTGCCTTGAAGTTATTGATTGCAAATATTGTGCAACAGCAATGACTGATCCTGATATGACATCAGGGTTAGCTAATGTTAGTGATCCTGTGTAATCCTGTCCAAGATAATCAGCAGTCCCCTGATATCCTACCCACTTAGAGCCTTGAGTCTAAAATAGGAATTTAATCCTGCATGATGCTCAGGTGTCTGTTGCATCATACTTGTGCATTGATCCTTAGTTTCAGGTTTTTGTACTGATGCAGAAAGACACCAGTGAAATTACCAGTGGTACCAACGTCTCCAAGAAGAACTGGACGAAACTAGAATAATCATAACTCATAATAATAAACTTGTTAATTCTATTTCACTAGCTAACACATTGGTACCAAAGACTAGGCTCACAACTAAAGAAATTTGTGGTTACTTTGATCTTTAGGCCCAAAATAGCCAATAGCTAAAGCCCAACATACACTGAGCAACTTTGTTGCCAGTACCTTTGATGTGGTGAGGCAACTTGTTGCCAGAAGTTGAGAGTCTCTCTACTTTCTACAACATGTTGCCCAGTGTTGCTCAACCACATCAAAGGTCTGACCACAAGTTGCCAGCAACAAAGTTGCTCAGTGTATGTTGGGCCTTAACAGGTCTATTCGAGGCAACATTTATATGCTTACAACATTAAAGTAACTGCAATAGGTCTGCCTCATGTATGGAAATGGATACACTATTTCTTGTTCAATTGCTAAGACTCACATCATTCTCTCCAACTTTATTGTGTCCCACATAAGTGGCTCCAAACTGCCACTGAGAAGGAGCAGAGCTTGAGCCCAAAGTGACCGTATGTGACGTCTGAAAGTGCTGACTCAGACCTTTCTGTAGGACTAACTTGCAACCATCGAAACTGCTCGGAAGGATAGACTCTACCAGTAAATGACAGAAAATTACAAAAATAATATAAAATGTAGAATTCCCCATGCAAATTCTCTCCACCAACAGACAGAAGTTACAGTGCTCATTCCTCAAAATCAGGATAATTGAAATAATTTTATTTTTAATTTTAATATGTGCTGAATACTTGACTTATTTTAATACAAAAATACCTTTTGTCTTTTTCCCTATTTCTTCATATTCCCCTGGATTCTTGAGTGGAGGAGACTCTGGGCTAGAAGCCTGAGGTGATGGCGTATGGACGACTACAGGAGGGACAGGAGAAGCAATAGGAGGACTCGGGGCAGACATGATGAAAGTACACAAACACGTGGTCTTTTAAGAAGCATGTGTGGCTCATAAATAAATAATAATAATGAGCCACACCCAATAATTAAAAGTTAAAGAATTCTAAAATTAACAAAACAATTAATTATTTTTAAAATTTCTTTAGGTGGTAAAATGGGTAAAAGATAAGTAAGAACTCTAGAGCTAATTTTAATAGCAGTACATTGTGTGATGATACAGAAAATATAGACAAGGGGCTATGTGGGTGAGAGTCTCGTGTGCCTGAAAAGATATTAAGAACTAGAATTATAAGTTGATCTCTTCTCTAATAATGCTTCCTGTATCTTCTTGTCCAGTTTCTGTATGGTTGGGTCAGCATGAGTGTACACTCCAGTCTGTAGGAGGATGTTCCTTTCTTCAATCCATCTGGCAATGTTAGCGTCGATGGTTTGGAGACGTGGCGAGGTGAGTATGGGGGTGGTTTGTCGGGTAGGGGTATGGCGAGGGGTCCCTGGTACAGGTGTCTTTGATAATGCTTGTGCACGTAATCTACCAGTAAAGATAAAAGAAAAAGAGAAAAGAAATAATAAGAGTTCAGCATTAAATATTGGACTACAATGATTTTCAAAATATTTTCTAAAATGATAAAACATCTAACCTTTGTGTCTCATCTTTAATCTGTTGGAGCTGTTGTTGTAAGGACTGCTGCTCTTCAGCTCTGAGATACTTGACTCTCATAGCCTCCAGCTCCAGCTGCTGCTTCTTGAGTTGGTCCCTCATTACAGTTTGCTCCCTGTGCTTCAGTGATGCTACCTCCTTCAGTGCCTTGCTCCATTCATCTTTGTAATGCTGCTTCGACTTTGTCACTGTTTCTAGCTTGTGTTCCAATTCAGCCTAAATTGAAATACATTGAATTATAAGTAATATCACAATACCACTAGTACTACATTGTTATTTCAATCTCTTACCTTCTCTAGTTTCAATAGCCCCAGTTCTGTTTGCAGCTGTGTCTCCGACGATTGTGAATGAATCTTGTCTTTATACATTTCAAACTCAGCTTCTCTCTGAAGGAGCTTATTCTCCAGCTCACTGACCTGTCTCCTCGCTCTGTCCAACTGAATGGCAAACTCCTTTGATTTGAGTCTATTTTTATTGAATTATGTAACAAAGTAGTATTTCATTTGTTGCTTCAAATTTTTACTTTTCAATTTGAAGGTTTCCCTCTAGTTCTGACTGAAGCAGTCCTTTCTCACGTTTAGCATCATACTGAAGAGACCTACAGTGTATTATGAATTAACACACACAATAATGCAACTTCATATGGTTCTCTCTTTCTGACCTTTGTTCATCTTCAAGTCTTCTTTGTGTGGAGACCATGTCTTGCTCTCTTGCCTTCAGTTTCTGTCTCTGAGACTCTAACTCTTTAAGAGTTTTCGCCAGCTGTCCCTCTAGACTTTGATAATAATCCATCTAGCAAAGAAAATATTGATTTAAAAAGATAAAGCAGGTCCTTTACTTTTTGCTTCAAAACGTCTTCTCTCTGTTTGTCTCTCTTTTGAAATTCTTCTGCCAGTAGCTTCAGTTGAGTTTCTTCTTTTTCCCTATCACATCATAATGACATCATAATGACATCATATTGATAAACACAACATGAGCTTACTTGAGTCCTTTCATAAATTCCTCTTCTTGTTGCATTTTCCATAGCTCAAGCTCCATGGCAGTTTGATACTCCAACTGAGGCTTAGGGGCTGAAGAGGAATGAGGGACAGTCCCTCTAGTAGTGGGACCTGCCACTACCTCTCTTCCTTTAGCTCCAGTGGGACGTGACGTCAACTGATCAAACAAGAGTGTACCTGTACAATTAACATTAATCAATCAATTAGCAGGGCTCTCTATAACGCACGTACCTCCTCCAGACTGTGCTACATTGCTGGTTTT
>NW_003550099.1:0-3984 GCF_000090795.2 Amphimedon queenslandica | reverse complement strand
TAACATTTAATGCAATGGTATTTACAGATTAACAATGTCTTTAGTCTTTACATCACCTTATTTATGTTTATATATAACATCATAATTATGACATCATCCTTTGATGTGGTCGGATTTATATTTTTGTATAATGCTGTCATCATTATGAAATATATCCTATATAACATACTAAAACCGATCTATATACAAAAGATATAGACCTTTGGTGGGTGTCCTCGGATGTGATCATTACAACAAATACACTCAAGTAGATGTACAGGTAGTTCTTTTATCCAGACACTAATGGTAAACATCATAAGAGGAGTGGGAGTATGTGAATGAACTATCATTGAATTATATTCTTCATTGTCACATGTAATAACTGTTCATAGTGTTCCTCTACTACAGCTATTCTTACAGTAGGAGTTTATACAACAGATCGATCATCGACCATCAACAACTGTACTCTCCCTATTGTAGAGTGTTCTCACTATGTTATCCTTTATTAAAATTTTATTTTTTTATTGAGTGACATGTTTCACACAAAGTTTCATAACTGAGTGATCGTTAAAGTTTATTCTTCATTGTCACATGTAATAACTGTTCATAGTGTTACTCTACTACTGTTATTATTGTCATTCTAGATATTATGACTAAATTTGGTCATTTTACAGAAATTTTATTTTGTGGATATAATTATTATAATAAATACAATTAATTGATAAATAACTGATGGTAGTAATATGCAGCTGAAATACATTTATTGATAATAAATCAAAAAGCTAATTCAAATATTGAACAGTGAATATGAGTATTATAGATGATAATCAATTAAGAGTTTGATATAAGAGAGGGAAAGAGAGAGTTTCAGGGGAGAGGGAAGATGGTTCCACATAATCACAAGATCTGAAACTATAGCCTCACTAGTACTGGCCTAGCTATGCAAAGCAATAACCTTGAATAATTATGGTACTTTAAATGTTGACAATTAAATCCACTTAAGTAACATAGGCTATATAGCACTTTATTTTGGTGGTGCTTTATTTTGCAATTTGTAGTAGCGCATGGTAGATCTAGTCAGCTAATAGTAATATTGTGACATTACAACAAATACAGTCAAGTAGATTTACTGGTAGTTCTTATATCCAGACAATAATGGTAAACATCACAAGAGGAGTGGGAGTATGTGAATGAACTATCATTGAATTATATTCTTCATTGTCACATGTAATAACTGTTCATAGTGTTACTCTACTACAGCTATTATTATCATTCCAGATGTTATGACTAAATTTGGTCATTTTACAGAAATTTTTTTGTGAATTAAAAATGATGATTAAATGCATTATTTATAATAAATGAATAATAGAACCAATCAGTCACTTTCTAAAATAAATACAACTTGATAGTGACCACAATTATAAACTGGACTACATAATAATATGAGCAACAGTAGATTAGTTATATGGTAAGATATTATGGGTTGACAATGATATAACAAGTGTTTCTTGTAACACAGTAAATACAGTATATGAGTATATTGAATCCAGTAATGTATAGTGTGTGTGGTATATAACACCTCATGAAATAGTTACTGGAACACACCATTAGCAGTCACTTGAAATACATCAATCATTGAATATCAGTGTATGTGGAATGCACCCAGTACATGTACAATGTTTATTAGTACAAGCACTTTAATAATAATATCACACCTAATGAGACAAAGTAATAAATCATTATCATATAATATATGCTGATTCACAAACTGATACTATTATACAGGAAGTGTAAGGGCTGTTGTTGTTACTAAGAATTACTATCATAAAAATGTCATTATAATTATTACTATTAGTATATTATTGGGTGTAGCTATCAATGAAAACTGTCAATAGCATTTAACCTTACCAGTCACACTAAGTTATTATAAACTAATAATGAAAATATTGTTTTGTTCAGTATTTTGTAAACGTGTTCTGGTTTCTTATTCAGTTCATCTTCAGACCAGACGTACTTAGCAGCTGTGTAAGTAGAGAAATCCTTCCAAGGGGCACAGCTAGCTTTATTCATGTCACTCAAATTCCTCTGGCTTCCCTAAAATAGCAGCTGCTTCCATTTCCCCTCCAAGTGCTTGTGTGACTGCTCTTGTGTTTCATCTTTGTATTGTTGGTCTCTAATAAGCAAAGAATGACTGTCTATACTAGTTATACTTCATCAATAATGCTTACTCTTAGCAAAAAACATCCTCTCAGTTATGACTAACAATCAATGTTAACATTTAATGCAATGGTATTTACAGATTAACAATGTCTTTAGTCTTTACATCACCTTATTTATGTTTATATATAACATCATAATTATGACATCATCCTTTGATGTGGTCGGATTTATATTTTTGTATAATGCTGTCATCATTATGAAATATATCTTATATAACATACTAAAACCGATCTATATACAAAAGATATAGACCTTTGGTGGGTGTCCTCGGATGTGATCATTACAACAAATGCAGTCAAGTAGATCTACTGGTAGTTCTTATATCCAGACACTAATGGTAAAGATCACAAGAGGAGTGGGAGTATGTGAATGAACTATCATTGAATTATATTCTTCATTGTCACATGTAATGACTGTTCATAGTGTTACTCTACTACTGTTATTATTGCATTCTAGATATTATGACTAAATTTGGTCATCTTACAGAAATTATATTTTTTGGATATAATTATTATAATAAATACAATTAATTGATAAATAACTGATGGTAGTAATATGCAGCTGAAATACATTTATTGATAATAAATCAAAAAGCTAATTCAAATATTGAACAGTGAATATGAGTATTATAGATGATAATCAATTAAGAGTTTGATATAAGAGAGGGAAAGAGAGAGTTTCAGGGGAGAGGGAAGATGGTTCCACATAATCACAAGATCTGAAACTATAGCCTCACTAGTACTGGCCTAGCTATGCAAAGCAATAACCTTGAATAATTATGGTACTTTAAATGTTGACAATTAAATCCACTTAAGTAACATAGGCTATATAGCACTTTATTTTGGTGGTGCTTTATTTTTGCAATTTGTAGTAGCACATGGTAGATCTAGTCAGCTAATAGTAATACTGTGACATTACAACAAATACACTCAAGTAGATCTACTGGTAGTTCTTTTATCCAGACACTAATGGCAAACATCACAAGAGGAGTGGGAGTATGTGTGAATGAACTATCATTGAATTATATTCTTCATTGTCACATGTAATAACTGTTCATAGTGTTACTCTACTACTGTTATTATTGTCATTCCAGATGTTATGACTAAATTTGGTCATTTCACAGAAATTTTCTTGTGAATTAAAAATGATGATTAAATGCATTATTTATAATAAATGAATAATAGAACCAATCAGTCACTTTCTAAAAATAAATACAACTTGATAGTGACCACAATTATAAACTGGACTACATAATAATATGTGCAACAGTAGATTAGTTATATGGTAAGATATTATGGGTTGACAATAATATAACAAGTGTTTCTTGTAACACAGTAAATACAGTATATGAGTATATTTAGTCCAGCAGTGTATAGTGTGTGTGGTATAAAGGACCTCATAAAATAGTTACTGGTACACACCACTAGCAGTGACTTGAAACACATCAATCATTGAATATCAGTGTATGTGGAATCCACCCAGTACATGTACAATGTTTATTAGTACAAGCACTTTAATAATAATATCACACCTAATGAGATAAATCATTATCATATAATATATGCTGATTCACTAACTGATACTATTATACAGGAAGTGTAAGGGCTGTTGCTGTTACTAAGAATTACTATCATAAAAATGTCATTATAATTATTACTATGAGTATATTATTGGGTGTAGCTATCAATGAAAACTGTCGATAGCATTTAACTTACTAGTCACACTAAGTTATTATAAACTAATAATGAAAATATTGTTTTGTTCAGTATTTTGTAAACATGTTCT
>NW_003550098.1:0-3994 GCF_000090795.2 Amphimedon queenslandica | reverse complement strand
GAGCGGCAATGGTGAAGACAAATAACGAAGGCTTAGAGAGGTACAGCAGACTGAGTAAGACTTCTTTCTGGAGTGCAAAGTCTTCTTGTTCAATTATATCTTGGCCTGGAGTGCTCCTTTTGCTTTATTTGATTTTTAAATAATAAAAACATGATTATTGACATATTTAATGAGATACAAATGATATTCACGAAGCTTCACGTCATGAAACATCATGGCGGCTCCCTTTCATGTTGACCAAAAGAACCTTTTGAGAACTTTCCAGAGTACCTAGAGACTCCAAAATTGGTACAGATTTTCGGAAGAACTCGTTTTGCAAATATACCAAGTTTCAAGTTGCTAGCATAAATAATAGAGAAGTTATAGGGGTGGGTAAGTGGTCAAACTCAACTGAAACCGACTATAGCTAGGATTGGGACGTGGTATTGTGGACACCACATCATGGTTGGTATTGATTGCAAGTTCATGATTACGATTACGATTTCAATTACACACCTGTCATTGAAAGTGTTTACATTTACATTTACCATGATAAACCTGTCATTAAATGTGACTACGATTGTCATTACAAATACACCTTTACCATTTGGTATGATTGACAATTACAATTATGCCCCAGTATTACATATTATGATATATAGAAAAATTTTTGCTCAAAATTAGTGTTGCATCTTATAAACATGAGTTTTTCAAACATGATATTTGATAAGCAACATCTTTGAAGCTGAAAAATTTTTCCACCAATATAGCAAAAATTTCTCAACAGATCCACTAGATGCAGGTGTTATTGCTATCAATATGTAGTTAAATGATCATTTTTGATTTTTATAATTGAGTATGATCATAATTATGATATGTATTGTACTTTAAAAAAATGTGATTGCAATTACAATTACAATCATTATAATTTTTAAAAATGTGATTACAATTACAATTGTGATTGTTATAAATTTTTGGAATTTGAATACGATTATGATTACCATTAAGTTGAAACATGTAATAATTACAATCGATTACGACTGTAATTGTAATCAGCTTCAACCCTGCACCATACCCACACATTAAGGGGCTAGTTTTACTTCTGATGGTGAAATAATGGAATTTAAGTATATCAACATTTTCTTGAAATACAATGTATCACAGAAGAACTGTACTACATTCCTGCATTAGTCATCCCTCAATGGCTAGGCCACTATCCCACTAAAGTTCTACCCACCCCTGTATGGTACAACTCACTTCTCAGACAAAATATTATGACTATCAGCCAGTCAGATTGGTCAAAACCTCAGCCACAAGTGAGCAGAAGCAGAAGATAATCTAAAATCAGAAATTTAAGCCATAAAAAAGCTAGACATAATCACAATAAATATACACACTGCGTACATGATATTATCAATGTGAAGGGCGATGAGAAATGAAACTTCTTAGTGAAAAGCCACCTGGAGTAAGGCAAGCGACCAGGAGTAAAGCTAAATGTAAGAAAACTCATGATGGATCAAGATACATTTAGCTGCCTTACTGAGACTATGGTGGAACATCTTGAGAACCTGGACTGGAGAGTGGTCCACATTATGCGGATGCGTACAAAACTTACCGTAAATAACCCAGCTACGAGTTTGTACATACGTGTTGCAATGGATGACGAAGGGCATTGTTACTGCAAGAAGTAACAGCTCTACATGGGTTTGCACTAAGTTTTAAAAAAAGGAATAAATGTAGGTAACTTTGTTAATATATTTTCTCCTTTCGAAGCAGTAAAAGAAGGAACTCAAACTTCTCAATGCTGCACACTTAAGATTGGAAAACAGCAAATAAAAGCCAACTTAAAACTAAGGTTATCAATGCTAAAGAAGGCAAAACTCTTTGTAGATATTTTAGTCATGAACACTATTATTACTTCGAGTGACGTAGGTGCAGGACAAAATTTCATAATTAGCTCATCTGGCAGCCATTAACTTAAAGTGTTCCTTTTTGTTGCTCACTTATCGTTCCTTCATAGTTTACTGTTTCGTTCCACATGGTAATTGCACTTAGTGCTCTAAGTCTAGTTTTCACTAGTTTCTTCCTAATTTTATTCAATATTGGTCTACCATCAACTTGTGGCAGTTGTAAGATGTGACTTAAAAATAAAATAATTTTGGATCCAAACTATTCATCAGTTACAATTACATATACTAAGAGCACGTGTAAGCATGATAAATTTAGATTAGATACCATAGACACCTCGTCTAGTACTATAATTATCAAATTTTTAAGTGTAAATTTACACTTTTCTCAGCTTCTTTATTCAAAGCCCAATATCCAGCTGTTTTTCCGTTTATGCTTTATTGTGAGCTGAAATAATTTATGTATTGTTAGTCGGCCTACATTAAATGCGGCTATACTTATTGGTGCTACTGTGGCACACTTAATTTTATTACTTTTTGAATGCTATGTGATTCACCAGGCAATATTTTGCCCATATAAAAACATTGCACCATTCCAGCTACACTACTACTGTACAATTTAAGAGGTTTTATATTGTCTATTATAATTAGTGTTACGGACTCATTCTTTAGCAAGTCTTTGTGCTTATAAGAGGACTCCGAATTGTTTAAAAATTCAGAGTGCTTGCCATAATAAAACTCTGCCAATTATAGTGTTATATGCTAGCTTCAAAACAGGATAAAGACATACTTTCTGTGCATGTCATATGAATTATTAAATTTTAACTATAAATTTCACTAATATTTCATATTCCTTCTATCTGGAAAGTTTTGTGTTTCTAATATTACTGGATTAGAAATTCACAAAAAATTAATTACCCATATAGTTACATACCACATTCAACAATATGTAAAACAGTCTCATTAACAATTCAATCACAATACAATTTTAAAACTTTTTCTACCACACTAATTTTCTGATTTTGGTATTTATAATATATAATAATTGTTGATAACCTTGCTTTTATGATGTGGTACATTTACTTCATTTCTGCACAAGTAGCCAAAAAATAAAAATCTTGCAGAATCTTTTGTAATGGAATTTTAAACTTAGCAAATTAAGATCAATAAATATAATGTTGATATAAATACAAAAAATTAATGAATTCAATAACAGAATAGAAACATGTCTGCTAACTGGTCAAAGTTCCAGGTAGATTTCAATCTACTCCAGGACTGAATCTCTCAGAATCACCTATTCTTGAACTGCTTTACATCTAAGTATATTTTTTTCTCACAGAAACACTAATATGCATTTGATGATCTTGCCCCTCCTCAACTAAATTCAAGCCCAGTTGAATGAGTCTCTACTCTTAAATATCTTGGACTACTTTTTATCACCACTCCTTCCAGGTACATACACATTCACACAATTGTAAAGAAGGTAAGAAATGTTGTCAGTCTATAATTTTTGAAATTTCTACCACCATTCTTTCTCATCCACACTCATTAGACATCACGCCACCATAGTTCGTACCATCTTAGAAAATGCTTCTGTTGTTTGGGACTCTCTCATCATCTGTAGCATTCTCTCTTGAGTCAGTCCAACACTTCACCAATCATGGCTGGAGCCACAAAATTAAAAGTGGTTCGGCCAAAATTCTGAATTTAAGAAACAATAAATTGGCAATATCAAATAAAAAGTAATGAGAGAAAGAATGCAAGCAACATAATCATAATGACAATGTTCAAAATATACAGCTGTAGCTAACTACAATTTACAGTCCATGGCTTTACTGCAAATTAGTGGCTCATTCACTATACTAAGTACAAAATGTTTTAATTTTTATCACTAAGTTTTATTAATGTTAATAAATCACGACAGACAACACCTATTACTTTTTTGGGTAGCTAAATAGTGGTACAGGCAAAACCTGACTGGCCTTACCAGTGGCTTTAGCCACGTCGTCCATCGCTTAGCCTCCTCATCCTGGTCTTTAACTTACCATGTCCTTTTATCTCAGTTTAACTTTCATTCACTCGGTCACCACCGAAGGTATACTAAGGTA
>NW_003550097.1:0-3994 GCF_000090795.2 Amphimedon queenslandica | reverse complement strand
GTAGCTGCAGCTGCCACTGCAAAGAAATTCAAAAGCATTGTTGAGGTAAAGAAATTATTCATGCTATAACTCTTTTTATGTTATTAATAGTTTATTGAAAATCGGCATCCATCAGCAATTATGAAGCTTGTAAATTTTGATTTTGATTCAAATTCAAGTTATATCAAGCTTAGTGCTACTTTCCATGAGAAATCTGAACCTCAATTAGTAATTTTTATTATGTGTTTTAAAAGTAGCCATTTATATTTACAGCTGTCTAAAGAAACGATTGATAATTATAATGAAGTCTGGCATGACCCTCCATTTTGCCAGATATCACTTTCTCCTGATGCTGCTCAGTCCACGGTACAGTGCTCACTCTCACTTAAAAACGCAACTGAGCCAATTCTTAATTGTAAAGCACCCCAAACATTGGGTAAATAGTATTATTTTTGATTAGTTAGGCTATAATTTTGTTATGTACCATTGAATTTTGTAACTTTTCAGCCATGTTTTATTGTAATATATTTTTGAATTCACAATAATTATTTTATTTTCATGTTGTTCTTTGCACTGTATAACCTTGTTTTATAGATAAAAATTCATACATTGGATTGATATATTATGAATGGGAAAAAAAAGAGTTTTTAATGACATTTCTTGCTGGAAAAAAATTGGCCAAAATAGCTCAAGTAAGAGAAAGAGACTTTTTAAAAATATTTAAGTCCTTACGTCTTTCTTGCTTATTTATAGTATATTGAGAAGTATTGTCCACTGGCTGAGATCAATCAATTGTTTTATTTTTCTTTCAGTTCATCTCATGATTTTATTGAGCTAAAATTTGATTGTTCACAGGATGAGTCTTGTAAAGGATGGACTGTACAACCATTAGTTGAACCATGCAGAGTGAGTTTAAGTTTTATTTTAAATACTTACAAATTTGTTATGTGGCAGTTATATCAAAATGATATTGATGAATTTAGCAAAACTGTTTCACCTGTTCCCCCATGTTGTTCTGTATCAGTCCGTGGATCACCTGATGCTATTCCTACGCTACATTACTCCATACCACTGGTGGGTGTTGCTAATCCTGTTACATTATGCATTGATAGAAAACTTCAGCTAGAAAGTAAATGTGGTTGAAATAAATATGTATTGTACTAACTATTTCTGTAGAAGATATATTAGAACTTTTTGCCAGTCATGATACTGAAATTAGTTTGGAAGCTTTCATAGAGAACAGAAGGAAGGTTCGGAGTTTCTTCCAAGGCTTAGCTCATCAGAATAAAGTATTACTTAATCAGGCACTGGTTGAGGCTGATAAACAAGGTATACTATTAATTAGTATTGTGCATACATACTGCATTATATACTACGTATTATTATTACAATATTATTAATTATTTTTAATCCTTTTTAAACTAAGCTGCCGATGATAAATTTGCAATGAGTAAAAAATTGGAAGATGTTTCAAAAAAGAAAGAGAGTATTACTGGTTAGTGTATTATCAGTACATAATATTAGATGGGCCTAATGTATAGAGGATAATGAGAAACTGCAAGCTCAAGTTGCTGATATAGAAAAAGAAATGGAAAAAATAGAGGAAGAAAAGAGAAAAGTGGAGGAAGACTATTTCAAGATCATTAAAGGTTCTAGTATTTTTATTTTTTGTATAATTTTATATCAAAAAATATTTAGATCTTAGAGCTAAAGTGTCTGATAATGAATTGTATACTGCCAAACTAATGAAGGAAAGGGAGCAACTACAGGAGAGAGTCACATCCTTAGAGAAACAATCCATAAAGGAGACTACATGTAGTTCTCAATTTAACTACATGATTCCTTCAATGGGTAAAAGTATTATTGGGTGACTGACTGACTGACTGAGTGTATATATTTTATACAATTGATAGATAAATTAAAATGTCTGAGTGATGCCCTGCAAGTAGCAGAGAGGCAGCTGTTCTTAATTGAAGGAGACAAACCTCAACTGATGAATTTGAAGAAATATGGTCTAAGGATTGGAGTACAAGAAGAAAGCCTATTGTCCTCTGAGACAGGAGAAGTAGCAGTGGTTGCTCTTGCAGCTGCAAAAGGACAGTTCCAGTTTCCCGCTAATACTGTCCTAGTCAGTGATGTGTATGCAGTATCACTCTCAAAGCCTCTCCTCAAACAACTCAAGTTAGAGATACAGTACTCCATTGATTTAACAGGACAACCAGATTTTACTCAATACTTAAAGTTTGCTATAGCTCCCGTGAGCACACCCAGTCTTCCTTACCAGTTCTCAATAGTTGAGGGAGGAGAGTTTAGCTCTTGTAGTGGGTACAGATTCATTCAAGTTAATGAGCCCTGCTTAGTATGTACACTGCAGGACAAATCAACTAATGGAGGAGCATCAGTTAATGGAGACACAGAGGAAAGAGAGGAGGAAAAGAAGGAACAACAACCACATGAGAAGGAAGAAAAGCAATTGCTACAAGGAAGCGATTCCTTTTTGCTACAACATGAGGAAGAAGGAATTCAGCAGCAGCAGGTGGAAGAGCTGGAGGATATTGAGCATGGAGACGTTCACCAAGAAGTGGAAGGAGACCAACCACATCAAGAGAAAGAAAATGAGGCAGAGGAAAAAGACAACAAGGATCAGGAGGGGGAACAAGATGATGAGGAGGGAAATATAAAGGGAGGAGATGATGATGATGACAGTGAGTATACATGTACACACCCCATTGTATTTAAATTTTTGATAGAAGTACAGTCCACTCATGCAAGAAAAGTTGTAACATATGCTGGACTGGTGTATTATGAAGAAAAAGGTGTAGAGGACTTAGTGACATTTGCAGTTGCTAAAGATTTGAATACTCTCTATGATGTGCGTTAACTTATTGGATTTGTATGAAGTATATTAACACTTGGGCTTGTATTGTTAACAATATTTATTCAAAATGATTATTTTTTATGTAGTTTCTTAAAAGGAGCCATGAAGATGCCATTTGTGGACCAAATGTTTACTTTCAGTTTGATGATGGCATGGATTATATTGAATTGTGTTTAAATACTCCTCAAAAGGAAACACCCACTGGATGGACTATTCAACCTCATGTTAAACCTTGCAGAGTAAGTAATTATGTTAATATTCTGCTGTTCTATTTTCAGGTTTTTACTAGTGTTCTCACTTCCTTAGTTTTACAAAATGATTTATTGATAAGAGTAATATTTGGCAAATTGGTCTGTTATTAACTTTTACAGAGCCATCATTAATTTTTGTCAATAAATCATCTTGTACTTTATTATATTAATTGTATATGTTTATAGTTGTATCGTCAAGACATCTATAAATTTCATGAAGCTACATGTCCTGTTCCTCCATCTTGTCTGGTATCAGTGCATGCATCACCTGGTGCTGATCCTACACTACATTACTCGGTACCATTGAAGGGTGTGGCTGACCCTGTTACATTATTTATTCATGCATCACGGAAACAGAGAAGCCCTCCTACTTTAACAGGTAGTAGATACAAGCAAATAATATAGTAATTTATTTATTTAATATTAATCAGGTCCTACTACCTCTTCCTCTAATACAATTTTTGAAGCTATTGCAGTATCATCCACTGGAGTTGCTAGTAAGTGATAATACTGTGTATATACTGATGTTTAATTGGCTTATATTAGGCCCATCAGCTACTGTTGATGTTAATAAAGTAAAGAAAGTTGTACATGATGTTATTGTTGATACACTCAAGTCACTAGAAGTGGAAGCCATCCCTGATCTTACAGATCAGCTTGACAAGTTTAACCTCATCAATAGTGCAGTCAGAGAAAATCCTTCAATGGATAAGTTTGTTTCAGAATTCAAGGATATTCTTTCTTGCTTGAAAAGGTTACCTCAAGTGCAGGAGCACTGTCAAAAGTTCTTAAGCTCATTCATTGCAGTAAGAGGCAGTTATGCTAAAGTAGCTGAAACTTTACATGAGGACTGGACTGAAGCTATTAGAATACAAATGGGGTTTGA
>NW_003550095.1:0-3996 GCF_000090795.2 Amphimedon queenslandica | reverse complement strand
CCGTCTTATCAGACAGCTGAGGCTTTAGATCAGAAAACCAATCGCTAATGAGTTCCTTCACTTCAGCAATATCCAAGATATTTTTTTTGTTGCTAAAAATACGTCGGATTCTGAAAAATGTAGAGCCTAACTTTAATCTCATTTCTTTAAACTTTTTCTTCATGTCACGAGGAAAAAGGATTTCATGATTTTTATGACTGTCCATTTCATTGTCTTCAAGTGATGAACCTGTTGATTATAAAAATGAAAAGAATTATTAAGTGTGTTTACTGCATATACTTTCTGAACTAGTAGACATTGGTCTTTCTTGGAAATCTCTGTTTCTTTCTGCAAAAAATACTTCATTCTCTGAAACATCATCATCATAACTGAAATGCTTTCCTAACATGCATACATGTACACACTTAATTTCAGTGAGAAAAGTTTAACTAACTGTATTCTTCAAAGATAGTATCTCCAATGTGAGCAGTCTCTGAGAACTTCCTCAATACAGTAACAAACAACTCCAGGTGTTTGTAATTGGAGTGAACAGCATCTCGTATAGCTTTGAGGAGAACTGCTCTACTGTCAAAACCTCTGTTATACATGACACAAGACAGAGCCTCATCAGATATAACCTCTCCATGAAGCAACCTTGCTACATGAACTGGTTGAGTAATTGACTGAGAGAGAGCACTGTAATTATTCCTTAATATATCACTTGCACGATTTGCATTACTACCCACTACCTCCTGTGGTTGCACTACTGTACCATCCTCCTCTTGAGGAATTTTTTCCTCTATCAAAAAAATATTCACGAATTGTTATGATAACTTGACAATAATCAATATCTTACCATATTTGGTCATCATTTCATTGGCTATATCTCTTGTTTCTTCAACATCAGACAGCACTGTAGCAATATCTTTAAGTTTCCTGTAGTCATTAGACACTGTTTCTTTCATAGCAGTCAATAGAGTGGTCTTCTTGTCATCCAGTGACCTCCTGTGATCTATCCTCTCCATTTCATCCAGAGTAGCTTCACTTATGCATCTCTTACAGTATAACAGTTGAGACACTTGTACAGGAGAGACAAGAGCTTTACTCAATGATTGAATATTCCTTTGAAGAATAAGAACTGCCTCAGTAGATGGTGGTACATCTATATATAATAACAATAAAGATAGATTATTGTTAGAACAGCATACTCAGACTAGCTTACAAATTGTTTGGTGTAATTCCATCAGATGCATTTCATATTTATGAGCAAGTGTAATTTCTTCCACTGCATCTACTCTCATTGCTTCCAGTACTTGTCTCCTACTAGCAGTAGGAGTAGTTTCTAGCCATAGATTGAACATCGCTACTGTCTTGTGGGCGTCAGTGTGGCCAACGTGAGCTTCAATACTTTTTAATCGTTTCTGATCCAACTCAAGCATTGTACCAACAAGGTACCAGTTATTGCTAACATTAACATGCTCAGTTAGCTCCTTTATAGTTGGAGTAGAGGACAAAAAAGCATCGAAAGAGATTTCCTTGTGTTGAGTAGCCATTACTTCAAATAACAACTTACAAGACACGCCCAAACCAGGCAGACGTACCTCGACCTCTTGTTGTAAAAACATGCATGAATGAATTTTTGCAGCAGCAGTGTAACATCAGCACTAACATGTAAGTATGGACCAGTAGTGCATGTACATGAGTACATCATGTAATTGTGAGCTAAAAACGATGGAGTCATAATCTACAGGAAACTGAAGATAACAAAAAAACACTTTACATTGTGCGGAATTTGGTATCAAGTACACATGTATACATACATACATACCAATGATACCATATAGTATATACATGTACATTTAAAATGCAACAGTATAAAGAAACACAAATGCACCAATCCTTACATCACTTCACTAACATGTACACAGTCCCAGCTACTGATTGGTAGGCGGGTCTGGCCACGCGAGACTAACTGATTGGTACCTCCATGCACTGGTGTCCTAATTGCACTATCGCTAGTGGGAGGAGCTAACACTCATCAACTCCACCCACTAATCAGAGGTCACGTTGATAGAGTGAGTACCCTGGTATCAGTTCCACCTACACACACTAATAGTAGTTATCAAGTGTTCATAAGTGGTGGCCATGTGCTGGAGGATATTAATAAAGCAAGAGCTTGTGATGATGTATCAGAGACCACGAGGGTGTCTTCTCTTTTGGTATTTATCGTCTACTAAGAATCAACAGCTGCACTGACTGACTGTCACATGACTAACACATGATTAATAGCATTTTATTGTTTGTGTATAATCTATTGAGATAATAGTCACACATCACGAATTAAATTTTGAGTAAATTAATTATTAACAATTAAAATAGCGAAAAGTACAATCTATTTTTAATATCCTCACAATAAGGTAAGGTAAGACAAGTTCCTTCATGTTCTTTATTGAGCCATAGTTGCTCTAGTGTATTATTGATCATCAGAGATTCCATCAGTATCAATACTCCATCAGTATCAATGCTGGTATGATGGAGACGAAGGCACTGTAGTTTCTTGTTGGTGAGTAAAAGTTCAGTAAGTGAATGTGCACTATCTGAAGTGATGCCAGGATTCCCATTAAGATGCAAGTTTTTGAGTTGTTTGTTATATATCTAGCAGTAATTCTGCTAGTTCAATGACTCCATCATCACTGAGTGAACCATTTGTTAGGACTAGAGTGTTAATGATTTGCTGGTTGACAGTTGAGAAGAGAATGAGAAAATATCAGCACGAGTTAATAACGAAAAGTAAATACAAAGTTTATTTATTGTTCCTTTATCCAAATATAATTGGTACTAGGAACTTGATACTTTCAGATGATGAGTGACTGAGTATAACACTCTTATCTGTATCCTTTAGTTTACTGATTAACTTCTCACATTGATCTGATGATGGATTAGTGAGATCATAGATTTTATTCTCGAGCTCAAAGAGCACACAGCAAGCGTAGGAGGCTAGATGATGATGCTAATGTAGACCTAGATGATACCTCAACTGATTTTAACATCAATGTATGTGCACCTTCACCATCTCCACTTTCCAATCAACTTCAGTCTCTAATTGATCTACTTCACCTTAAACAACTTGTGTCCTCTCCAACTCACTTCTCCCATTCAGGATCCCCTTCTATCATAGACCTGGTTTTATCGTCATCCAGAATTAAGGCTTTCACTTATGTTCTTCCTCCAATAGGTAATTCGGATCACTCATCGATCGTCACGAGACTTTCACCCTTTCAAGCTTATGCCCTATCCTCTCCCCCCCAATCACGCAAGAAGATCTGGCTGTATCACAAGGCTGACATAAACTCTATTAATGCATGCCTAGATGAAATCCAATGGGATCAGATATTATCTAATGATGTCAACCAATCCTGGTCCTCATTCATTCACAGCTTTATGAAGATAGTTCACCAGTTTACTCCATCTAAAATAAAATGTAACCATGCATACCCTCCATGGTTCCCTCGTCCCCTTCTCCAGAAAATAAGGCAGCGTCGTCGTCTCTTTTATCTGGCCTCATCTGCCAATTCTCCGCAACTGTGGCTACAGTATAGGTCCCTGCGTAACAGTATCTCCTCTGACATCAGGTCTAATAAGGCCCTTTATTGTAACTCTATCTCTAAATCTCCAAGGCAATTCTGGTCCTTTGTACGTTCCCTAAGAAAGAATAAAGACCCAATTCCCCCGCTAACCTTAGATGCTCAACACTCTGCTACATCAAATACTGACAAGGCTAATCTACTCAATTCCACCTTCTCAAGTTTTTTCACTCCAGCCATAACTTCTCTTAACTCCATTTCTTCCCCTACCCATCCCTCTCCCCCTTCCACCTCCTCTCATTTTCCTGCCCCTCCTCTCTCACCCCCCTCTAACTCTATCCACTCTCCCCCTTTCCCTAACTCTATTTCTTTAGGTAATTCCACTGACCTCCTGTGTTCCCAAGAATCAATTTTACGTCTAATTTCAGATCTG
>NW_003550093.1:0-3999 GCF_000090795.2 Amphimedon queenslandica | reverse complement strand
TCGCAAGCCTCATTTCCTGCTTGCAGCAGTTCTAACTTTTCTTCCCATTGAGCATCAGGTTTTTCAGCAAGTGCTGTTAGAACAGAGGCTGTCAGAGTTTGTCTCTGGACTAAAGTTTTGAATGCCACACTTTCTTTCATAACTGATGCTAATAGTGGCATTGCTAGCTCTGGCAAGCCATTGTGGAGGAAACCCTTAGCTACATCAAGGACTGGCTTTATTTTATCACTACTGCTCAGTAGGGCCATTGTTAGGCACCCTAGAGCTGTCTTAGTGGAGTTTATAGTGCCTTGTTCTAAGTATTGCAGGCACATACGCATCCAGTCTTCTGCATCAAGGTTACCTAATATTGTATTGCAATCCTTGCAGAAAGGCTGCTTTTCTGTGAGACCAAGACGTGAATAGGATATACTTCTTGGCTGGCAGTTAGAGCAGAAAGGCTTACGACAATAGTAGCAGGCATTGGATATGTAGCTTCTTTTTTTAATGAGCATGCTAAACAGCAAACTCTTGTTACAATTGGCACATTTTTTCCCTTGTGTCTCTGTTGCAGCTGTAGTTATACTTTTGAGCATTGTTGTTTTAGGTATCAAAACATTTAGGCAGTGTCGCATATCTGATGTAGAAGAGCATTCTTCATTGAGCAGTAATGAATATAATAGCAATATTTCTTTGTCTGATAAACTATCTAGGCACAACACCTTTATGCCATCTTCTGAAGGAGGAGCTGAATAGACCCCGTTTGATTGAATTCCAAGCAACATTTGCTGTATTTTGTATGCATTTGCTATGACATTAGGATCTTCTTCTAACAAAGCATTACTTGCTTGCAAGATGTTTAGCAATGGGGTCGGTGTGTTGCTTTTTGCTATTTGACGTATTTTATCATTTTTGTATATCTCTGCTTTACGTAAAGCATCACCCACTTTTCGCTGGAGTAGTCGTTCAAACTTTTGCCTTGGTACTTGGATTTTCCCAGCTTTAAAATCTGCCTTGAACTTGTTAAAATCCTTTAGAAAAAAGTCTGAGAACCGTATACCTTAGGAAGGATAAAATGTAGAATTATTTGTTATAAACTTTCATTCCTACCTGTTGGGAGGAATCCTTTAGGATCATAGATAGTTTCATCTTCATGTTTTTCATCATATTCAGCTCTCTGAACCTCATCCAATAGAACAGACTTTGCTTCATTGAGTCTTTTCATCATTTCTTCTGTCTTTGAGTCTTGTGTCTTGTCAGGATGATACATACGGGACATTTTATGATATGCCACTTTGATTTCAGCCTTGGAAGCATTCTTTTCAACTTGCAATAGTTTGTAGTAGTCAGACTCAATAGGAGCCACATCTAACAGCTGCTGGCCTTCAGTATTGCTATAACCTGTTGCCATTACTGTACTTGTAAAAATAGACAATAGCCTTTTGATCCACTAGACTATATTCTGACTATATTGCAGCTCACTTATATACAAGTATTTGCATTGCTATTTTGTGCTTCCACTTTAACATATTGAGTGTATACGGCAGAAACAGGAAACATTATACTGGTATATGTACCATCTACTATAATGCAAGGGGATAGATAGTAATATTTGGTAAATTTGTCTATAAAAAGTAATTGGAAAATTTATATTGGCAATTTTGTGCAACATGTCAGTGAGCATGCTCAGATTGAAACAAATTGAAAAATTTTAAATTTTTAGCTTTTGACATAACCATCATTTACCAATATTAGTGTGGGCCCAATGGTATCATCTTATACAGTAATTTTTACTATACTGGGAGTATATTTCTGCCAAGTGAGTCTGCCAGGAGTTTTTTGCCAAGAGTTTTTTGCCAAGAATGCTGTTTTGTACAATACAGCAATCTGAAAGTGATCTTGTCCTCTTTCTAAATTTTTTGTAATAAAGTATAGAAAGTTAAAGATTGACCAATTAAGTATAGTACTGTACATGCATATACAATGTACTAATACATATAGGTATCATACATTTTATACATGTAGCTGGTAATTCTGGAAGGAAGAAATTAGGCAAATTTGACCATTCACCTTAAACCTGCCATTTTGAGCCATCAATGAACCATTGATGCACATGCTCAATGGCTAATTTACCAAATTAAAACCTTCTATATAACTATTTTAAAAATAGCAATTTTACCCTTCCAAAATTACCAGCTATATGGTATGATTCAAATGTGATGTTGCAGCAATGGTACTATCAAAAATTTGTATAATGCATTGTAAATCTGTTACTTTTAAATGTATTTTCTGCTTATAATAGAAAAGTAGTACATATACTTGTACATGTAGTTCTTTTTTCTAAAACAGTGACTTGTGTTATTATTATTATTATTAATTTTTTCTAGCGTATATGCAGTGTAATGGCTCCATTCCCTGTCCTCTCACTGACTGCTAATAATTGCAATGGAGACGTACTAGCAGTCTGTGGAACTAAAGTATTACTAATAATAATAATAATTAATGCTTATTATCATTATTGTGTTATTAGGATGTTCAAGTGATGTCAGTCAATGCTCAAGGCTATGTTACCAGTAGGATTAATCTGCATCCATCAGTGGACACTGCTTCTGGCTATATTGTCAAAGTAATATTAATCCTGTATTCATAATGTGTGTTACTACTTTCTTTTTCTATTTCTTTCCTCTCCTTAATCTCTGTCTCTCCTTATCACTTTCTCTTATTCCTTTCTCTCTCTCTACCTTTCTCTGTCTCTCCTCTCTCTCTCTTTCTCCCTCCTTCCTTATCTCTTCCTCTCTCTCTCTTACTCCCTCTCTCTTTCCCCCTCTCTCTCCCTCCCTCTCTCTCTCCCCCTCTCTCCCCCTCTAGTGTATGTGGTTGCCTGGTTCAGAGTCTACATTAGCCATTGTCACTGATACTTTTATTAAGATTTATGATTTATCAGTTGATTCTCTGAGCCCTTCATATTACTTTATTGTGTTTAGCGAAAAGATAAGAGACGCTTGCTTTGTTGTCACAGAAGAGGTCAGTATATTTTTGTGTATGTCTGTACATCTTTGTATATTATTGGTGGTTATTATTAGTAAATTCTTGTATATTATAGGCCACTTGTGTGTTGGTTATGATGTCAAATGGTCAAATATTTTATCAGCAAGTTAGCTCAGAGTGTTCAGCATCAGAAGGCCCAGTCTATTTCACTGTCGATTTCATAGTCAATCATCCATCAATACAGGTACATGTATAATACATGTACATGTATCATGTGACTGTCATGTGATTCCTGTGTTTATTTATAGAATGTTGATGGGCGTGTCTGTGAGGGTGGAGCCTCAATTTATTACTCACAGTCGTTGCAGATGTTGTTCTTTAGCTATAGAAATGGTAATCTTATTATTCATTTATTTTATTAATTTTAAAAATAAAATATAGGCAAGTCATTTATGGCCACATTGGATGGAACTCTTAGTAAAACTAATTTGATTGTAGAAATACCATTAAAGAGGTAAGAAATCAGTATCAGTGTTGATACGTCAGAGTTAAAATCAGCGTTAGTATCAGTAATGCACTGATTGGTATCTCCATGTATCGTGAATTAGTTGATATTTGGTCGATTTAATGGTGCAATATCAGAGCTATAACAACTTATTAGTATCACTGATTAGTATCATATCAGTAATATTATATTGTTATATCAACATTACATTTATATTACATTTTATGTGTATGTACATGTACATTTATATGTACCATAATTATTCTCAAATAGAAGCACATACATTTGTATTCCAGGCTTTTAAATGTGTATTTCAAGATTCTCCTACATGTATATTTATACTTTATATACATGTACATGTACATGTAGGCTTATATTTCCTTCATGCATGTAGCCCCAAGATTGTAAATTGAGACAACTTTTTATTTGAGAATATATGTACATGTACATGTATATCTCCATCTCTTTTCCTATAGTAATACAATAACTAATTCAGATAAGACCAGTACCACTACTCCTCCATTACT
>NW_003550090.1:0-4002 GCF_000090795.2 Amphimedon queenslandica | reverse complement strand
AAAAGCTTTGAAGGAATGACTGCTCTTATGCTTGCTGCTAATGAGAGACAATTCCAAGTTATTGCTTTTTTACTTGAGAAAAATCCAGACATGAATGTTCAAGGTAATAATGGAATGACCGCTTTGATCAATGCTTCATCTAAAGGATATCATGAGATTGTTGAACTTTTGCTGAGTAAAAATCCAGATATTAACATTCAAAATAATGAAGGATGGAATGCTTTGATGTTTGCTAGTAGCCAAGGTCATCACCAGGTCGTTGAGCTCTTACTAAGTAAAAATCCAAATATTATTTATGCTCAAGCTAATAATGGATACACTGCTTTAATGCTTGCTAGTGGCATCGGGCATCACCAAGTTGTTGAAGTCTTACTAAGCAAAGGTGACAATATTATTAACATTCAAGATAACAATGGGTGGACTGCTTTGATGTTTGCTAATTCAAATGGTCATCACCAAATTGTCAAAATCTTACTGGGTAAAGATCCAGATATTAATATTCAAATAATGTAGGACATACAGTTCTGATAGCTGCTAGTGCCAATGGAAATCACCAGGTTGTTGAGCTCTTGCTACATAAAAATCCAGATATCAATATGCAAGCTAATGATGGATTAACTGCTTTAATGTTTGCTAGTTGCAATGGTCATCATCAGGTTGTTGAACTATTACTAAGTAAAGATCCAGATATAAACATTCAAAATAATGATGGCCAGACGGCTTTGATGGGTGCTACACTAATTGGAAATTACCAGGTTGTTGAGCTATTATTAGATAACAATCCAGATATAAACATTCAAGATAATAGTGGATTGACCGCTTTGATGGCTGCTAGTAGCAGTGGACATCACCATGTTGTTGAACTCTTACTGAGTAAAGATCCAGATATTAATATTCAAAATAAAAATGGAGTGACTGCTTTGATGTTTGCTAGTAGCACTGGTTTTGACCAGGTTGTTAGAGTCTTACTAAGTAAAAATCCAAATATTAACATCCAAGATAATACGGGATGGACTGCTTTGATGTTTGGTGTTGCTGATGGTCATTACCAGGTTGTTAAACTCTTACTGAGTAAAAATCCTAATATTAACATTCAAAACAATGAGGGAATGACTGCTTTGATATTTGCTTGTAGTAATGGTCATCACCAGGTTGTTGAACTTTTACTCAGTAAAGATTCAAATATTGACATTCAGCACAAAGATGGATGGACTGCTTTGATATTTGCTAGTAGTAATGGTTACCTTGACATCGTTGAAACCTTATTGAATAAAGATCCAGATATTAACATTCAAACTAACAATGGAGAAACTGCTTTGATTGCTGCAAGTTGTAATGGTCACCGTGACATTGTTGAGGTCTTATTATTTAGAGATGTGGATATTAACATTCAAAATAATGATGGATGGACTGCTTTGATGTTTTGTATCGCCAATGAACATTACCATGTTGTCGAAGTCTTACTACGTAAAGATCCAGATATGAACATTCGAAATAATCATGGAATAACTACTTTGATGCTTGCTTGTAGCAAAGGTCATCACCAGGTTGTTGAACTATTACTGACTAAAGATCAAGATATTAACATTAAAACTAATCATGGTTCAAGTGCTTTGATGACTGCTAGTTGTGATGGTCATCACCAGGTTGTTGAACTTTTACTCAATAAAGATCCTAATATTAATATTCAAGATAATGATGGGTGGACTGCTTTGATAGCTGCCAGTGCCAATGGACATCACCAGGTTGTTGAACTCTTACTGAGCAAAAATCCAGATATTGACATTCAAAATAAAAATGGAATGACTGCTTTGATGTTTGCTAGTAGCAATGGACATCATCAGGTTGTTGAACTATTGCTTAACAGAGATCCTGATGTTAACATTCAAAATATTTATGGTGGCGCTTCCTTGATGCTTGCTAGTATCTTTGATCATCACCATGTGGTTGAACTTTTACTGCATAAAAATCCAGATATTAACACTCAAGATGATAATGGATGGACTGCTCTGATAGCTGCTAGTACTTATGGCCATCACCGGATCGTTGAACTATTACTGAGTAAAGACCCAGATATCGATATTCAAAACAAAGATGGAATCACTGCTTTGATGGCTGCTTGTAGCTATGGTCATCACCAGGTTGTTGAACTATTACTGAGTAAAGGTACAAATATTGACATTCAAAATAACATTGGCCTCAATGCATTTACTTTTTGCCTATTTTGCTCTATGTTTTTCACAAGTGATGATGCACAGCATCAATTGCAATCAGGTAATTATGCTAAAACATTTGAACTTTTGATAAACTCTCCTCAATTCAATCATATTCACAGTATTGATAATGTGAAGCTTCATTCATTAGCGGTGGCAGCAATATACAATAGCTTTGATGCAGTTGCAATTTTAATGAAGAACTGTGACCTTACACCTGAAAATATCATCAGTGCTTTTACCAGAGCATGTTATGAAGGTCATTCTTCAATGATGCTTCACCTGTCCGAGAAAATAACCACTCTTTCAGTTCATGAGAGAAAATTATTAGTAGCAGCTGCTGAAGGAGATTTAGGAACATTAATTAGTATGATTTATGAAGCTGGTATGAGTTTAGATACTCCACTGGTAGCTGGTATAACTCCATTAATGATAGCAGCTTCAAGTGGACATGCTGAATTAGTTGAGGCATTAATAGAAGCTGGAGCTGATGTTAACAAAATGGATGATGAAGGACTTAATGCATTGGAGATAGTGAATGATATTGAGAAGATGTTATAATGATCGAACTGTTATTAAAGAGCTGCTAATTACCAATACTCAAGCTAGTGAACCAGATCCAGTACCAAATAAGAAACCAAACCTATACCGCAATAAGTCATTGTATGACAAATTCAAGTCATTCATAAAGAAAGCTTGTGATCCATATGGTGCAAAGCAAAAAGAAATGAAAATAACTAATGAAGTACCTGATCCATATAACCGTTCAAAGCAAAAGATAGCTTATAAAGTACCTAGTGCACTTTACTCAGCATTTACAAGTAATAAAATGGCACAGATTGTGTTCTAAACCAACCGTGGCTTCATTATTAACTATTAATTATTGTGTTTGTTAATTAAGCTTTTACACGATAGACTATGTCCGTGTATTAATTTGAGTGACATTATTATTTAGATTGCTATCATTGTGCTTTTATATATAGATCTAGTTTATTTTTATTATTGAGTAGTGTTTTGAATAACTATTATCATTTTAGTATTTTTTTCTATATCTCTTTTCTTTTTCTGATTTGTGCTTATCTTTATATCTTGGTTTGATTTTATGGTAATCTCATCTATGGATAGATTAATACTGTCTGGTAACTTAAACTTCCATATACCGGTACATTGATTCTATACAACTTCAAGTATGTGTGGACTATAAATTGATTAGATTTAGTATGCTAAGAGCAGTCAAATGTTAGATTTTACCATTCATTGGGCCTTTGCATGGTAAAACTCGCCATGATATTTTAATTGCTAATGCCAAAGTTATCTGTAGATCCACATGCTTTGAGAGACTCATAAAGATTTATACCATAAGCAAAAGGTAAACGACTCCTTTATCAGAGAAGGCTTCTCTTCTCTCCCATCTCTGTGTAACATGCACAGTATGATTCAAGGGCTCAGATCTAGACTAATTCAATTGACTAATTCCATCTACATTTACATTTTATGTATTATGTGTTTAATGAACATAATACATAAAATGTAAGTGTTGTTTATATTGTGTGCAATTGTGTGTCTGTGCCGGTTTTATGTTGCATTTAAGTCTCTCCTAATCTTTCTGGTACCTTCAATATTTATCATGACCATAGATATTTAGCAGTCTAATATCTATGTCATGACACTGCAAAGCTAAAACTATAATAAATAAAAATATTCTTGCCATAGGTTTTCATTTATTTCCAGACTGGATTGATCAATTTAAGACCAATAGGCAATAGATGACCTCATTATTGAAGGTGTA
>NW_003550089.1:0-4002 GCF_000090795.2 Amphimedon queenslandica | reverse complement strand
TTTATAGCATATGTTCAGCAAAAGTACACAGGCACTAAAGAATCTGCAATCAACACTGCAATGAATAATAAGTGTACTTATGCTCGTCGTAAATTTAGGTAATTGTTTAATCAAAGTAAATAATAATTAGTTATTTTTAATTACAGTGTATAAAGACTGTACTTCTTTAAAGACTCAGAGTTCAAGAACTATAATACTGTTGTATTGCTTTCTTCATTGAAATTAAATATTATAATAAAAATATATTTCAAATAATGTCATATACATATAATTTGAAGCAATTATATGCATAATATATTTCACAGTGTCCGAAAATCAGACAGTTGACATACATATGTCAACAATGTGTCAAAGTATGTTTAGCATATATATGAGACATATATTTTATTTTTACCTGGGTACTTCTTCAACAGTTACAGAAGGTTAGATGCAACAAAGTAACTATGAAACTTGACTTTATTATACTACTCAATGATACTAAAGATCTAAAGCTAAATAAGGAAATTCAGTTCAGACATTTTTAAAGATGTATAAAAGAAAGAAATTAGGTTAAACAAATAGACATGGATTGTGAATTTGCAACTACATGTACATGTACATGTAAATGCAACTCAATAGAAACTAAAGATATCAATTCACAAATACTTACATACTGTATAACATTTTATTTTGGCGGTGCTTCGATTTTGCTGTAAAATTGTAATTGGCGGTTTTTAATTTCGTGATTTTTGTGTACACGTGCATTACTGAGCATGCGCATTAAATGATTGGCAGTTTTAATATTGGCAATTCTGCTTGCAAACTGCCAATCGCCAAAATAAAACTCCACCAAATTAAAGCATTATACGGTAACTATGTTTCAACACAGATATGCACAACTAGATTTATTGCTAATCAAAATGCTTGTCTTGTAATGTTTTACCTTTGCCTAGTACAATTATACTGATTAACACCAAACAGTGAAAACTTTTGAGCATTGTAAATTTTGCAAATTTTGCATTTACATGTATTTGAATATTTGTAAAAATTAATTGAATTTATTATGGTATAGTATGGCAGATAAAAAAATCTGCGCTCATCCCAATTAATGCGCCTTCCTAATTATTGCACCTCTTCCACAATAAAACTTCCTATCAAGTGCACCTCCTGGCCAGGACAATTATTTTTGGGGGGTGTGTTGTAATTAGAAAGTCCCAATGTTTACAGGTGTATTGCTCTAGCAGCCCTATTGTTGAGCATTTCATAATTTTTCTTATCCAAACAATGCACCTGGGCCCTAAGCTGAGACACGTACACAATGTAAGGAATTATTTATCAAGAGGTATGTTAATTGGGGTGAGTATGGTACATGTATATGTAAATCCACAAAATAGATTTTTACTGAGGTAAATTCTGAAAATTAATAGCCCTCAAAATTTTACACTATAGAGTACTATTGGTATTGTGTATCAACAATGAGAATTACTGACCTGATGAAATCTTGTAATAATGTATCTCATTACATCTACCACTAGCAGAATACTGAGCACCAGGTTGCTTTGGTCCAGGAGTATTGCTATAAGATGATCCCCTTCCTCCAATTATAGCAAGATAGTACTCATCGTCAAAACATACTCCTACCATTCCAGAGTAGCCTTTCATCATTGGGCCACGATTAGAGCTAGAAGGAGTGAGCTCCTTCCAGTTGAATAAATCCACGTTAAAACAGGAAAAGCTATTGTGCCTATAACCGCTGCCAAGACCACCAAAGTAAAAAATATTCCTTCCAATTGCAAAGGACGAATGACCCTCAACACCCAGTGGGGGGTTACCACTGGTAGTTCTTAGCTCCCAAGTACTACTCAGCAAGTGATATACATCCATTAATGATGTCATTGTTTTTTCTTTTGCACTATCTTGTATTCCAGGCTGATACCCACCCCACATATATATGTAGTCTCCTAACTTTACTGTGGAGTGTCCCCATCTTTCTACCGGTGCAAGGTCTGTAATAAACAAGATTTAAATGGTTAAATAGAGTAACAGACTAGCCTGCCCTCACTTTTAGATGCCATTTTAAAAGAGCCACGCCTATCTATACCACAAGGAAATCAAATTTATGTTTATGTTCAGAAAACTCGTCACCTCCCTCGTCACAAAGTTTCTCCTCAGTGAAAACAGAAAATTAATGATCTCAGTGGTAGGTAAGGATGGAACTGTGCCGGAATCTTGAAACTAGGCTCAATAAGCTGTGTAATAATTACCTCTGCAGGCTGTTCAGTCGGCCGCAAGTCAGCCCCATTTCTTAAATTTTAACAGTGACCATTACAGTGTGCTGAATTTAGGCCTCTTGCAGTTTTAGTTTTATTAGTGGGGGATGTTGTAATCAATACCATAGGTTTGGATGTGCAATGTATGTGTAATGTACATGCATTTGTTGCTGCAATAGGCTGCAGGGTAATTAGAGGGTTTGGTTTTCCGCTGTCAGCCATCTTGTAGTAAAAGAATAAAAATGGCCAATATTGTACTTGTCATTACCATCATAGTTTATGTTATCAATGAATATTAAATTTTAGAACCTTAAACCAAATTACCACAGGGTGCCTTTTTTCAGGGGCTGCTGATAAATTTTACGGATTTTTACTGAAAATGCACCTTGAATAATGATAAAAATTAATTACAATGGGTGTGGTGGCATGTTTCACGTGGGCATTTTTATAGTAAAGATGGCCTTTTTGGACCATTTTCAGACGGTAGACTTGATGTTTTTTGGCTTCATCCAAACTCTGCTGGTCTCAGAAATTGTAAACAGAATGACAGAAAGATCTAAGATTGAATTATTTCAAGCTAAAAGTTGGTAAACAGAATTTATACTAGCCAAACATAAGACACCCAAGCTATAAGAACAACTATTGTGGGAATTTTGCAATAATGTATTTACTATATACCTACCCCAACAGTATGGTGTGTGCCAGAGGCATACCAGGAAATGGAAAAGGAGGGTGCTAATGGTGTGCGAAGCGCACCGTGATTTTGGCTGCACCCCTTTTAACGGCACAAAAATATTGTTTTCTGCCATTTTCGAAGATTATTTGTTAATAAAAGGCATAGTCACGGTAATTTCAGGCACACTGGCACTTCCTGTTGCCCTTTAGAGCACTGGAAAATACTGAAATTGAGGCTGAAATGATTGTCAAGTGTGTTGAATAACTTTCTTGAAACACTTAGCAGTGATATGAGACACCAGGGCTTAGAGAATTCACTGGCCCCAGCCATTAGGGGGGGGTGCTCAAGCCCTTTTTAGCCTCCCTGTGTATACCCCTGGGCCTTTGTCAAATCATTTACTTCAAAGAGCAATTGTGTCAGCTAAAAGGGGTGTTAGGGAGTCATATGATTTGTGAAATTTACTTTCGCTAAAAAGGGAACTCAAAATCTATAGCAAGAGCACCCTACGGTAATAAAAATATAAGGCTCTGAAGAATAAATACTGGAACTTAGACCCCGTTTACACTAATCCACTTCAACGAATCCGGATTATTTTTGCTACCGTATAGCGGGTTTCTTCCATTCGGTCAAACTTTCGTTCTTTTCGTTCTCCAAGCTCCAAAAACGAAAATTAAACCCACGAAATTTGCTGTGGGAGAGCTCGATTCGGAGTTCATCTTTGTCGGGTTAGCACTAACACATGCACACGTGGGTGTTACGAGTGGGGTTGTTGGGTGTGGCTTAATTCTTCTAGATCAGAAGGACAAAAATAAAACACATGAAATTGGATTTCCCCATAGAAAATGAAAGTTTGGCTGAACGAAAGAAACCTGCTATGTGGTATTATCCGTTTAAGTGTTTAAACTAATCCAGCAGCTGCGTTTTCATAAGATTTATCATTAGTTTATGGAAGTATCTGTTTTCATTTTGCTTCAAATAGGTGATGCATTTTCATGTATTAGTGTAAAACTGTAAACAGAAGCTGTATCAGAATCAAAAAGTCTCCGTTTACATGTGAAAATGGATTAGTGTAAATGG
>NW_003550088.1:0-4003 GCF_000090795.2 Amphimedon queenslandica | reverse complement strand
TGTCTCATTACGACACCTTTACCACTGCAAATGACAGTTGATCTTGTCACAACTGCTCCAATGTCCCTCTGGGCCCTGATGAAGTCCTGCACTTCATGGTCCATGTCTTCCCCAAGGACAAAGGGCCTACCTTGCTTTCCCTTTGGTAGTGAAGTCACTGTGGAGTCTTCTTCATTGCCACTAGCCGACTGCAGTAGCGCTTAACTATATTTTCTCTTAATACCCCTGACAGTGCTTTCACTTACCTTATATTCTTTGGAAGCATTAGCAATGCCATGCTGAGTGGCAAATGCAACGATAACGGCACGTTCTACATCTGTTAGCTTTTTGTAAGGACCTTGACCTCGTCGTTGCTGCAAATTGTTGCTGGCCATGATGATGGCTGAACTAACCACACCTATATTAAAGTCAACAAATGGGCGGAGAGTTCCAGAGATACTACGCAAACTGAGTGTAGTTCTGAAGAGAACTGGTTTAAGCAGCTTCGAAGAGACCAAGGATTAGTGACAACTGACAACAAGAGGAACAACACTGCACTGACTGGAGCCGGGACCTCTACTTCAATATAGCGCTCTTTTCAATTAAATTGCATCCCGGTATCTATGGTGATTGATGGGTGCGGCGACTTGAGGGAAAAATTCGCGAATATTAGCAGCCGCGAATATAACCCGACCTACGGTAGTTTTTTATTTTTCTGCTCCTCTTATGAGGCAAGTACACATAAACGTACTGTATGGTTACTGATTTCATGTATAAACTTTCACCGAAAAAAAGATCACTAGCTTCATATAATCCTACTTCTTTGGCTCTAAGTAATTTTTGTCCAATTTTCCAAAGCCTGCTGTATATATTGTCACAGCTGCTGACTTCATCCCGTAAGTCCTGTGCATGACTCTTTTCTGCTTTAGTGACATATTAAGTTACATACTCTGTTAAGGAAAGACTCCTCTCAGCTATGTATTCCAAGTCCATATTTACACACCACAATTTCAACAATAAAGGTTTGCAGTCGTTGACTTGAACTTCTTTTTCATCTCATTTGAGATAATATATTTTATTGCATGATTTCAAACTATTTTCAACATCATTGATGCAAATACTATCTTGTACTGGTCTAGGAAAATCAAATCTGCATCTAGATACATAGGTCTTGCCGACTTTAATATTTTGCTTGCAGTATTTGCTGCACTTGTGCATTTGGTATTTTGTTACCAAAAAATATAAATCAGGCGATGTATTACTATCTGGTATATGACATGTTATCCTATCTTGTATGAAAGAACAGACTTCTTCAGGAGGATTGACACCAACAACAGGCGCGTTTTCAATCCATAGGAGGATGTGATAATGAGGCGCTCCACGCATTTGATATTCTTTTTTAACATAATATTGCTCTACTTTGCCTAGAACACCTCTCTGGAGAATAACTGTTAAAGAAATCTTTAAACTTATACGAAAATTGTCGCGATACTGAAATCGGGTCTTCAGTACATAACCTAGATATGCTATATGATTGTTGTGCATTATTTACTTTTCTTAAATATTGAGCTATATCAGCTGAATCGTATTCAGCACAACTTAATGTTAGGAAAAGTGTTGGTGAGCCATACTCAGCAATCATTGCTTTCACTTCACCTTTCACACGGAACCAATATTGATTTGTACCCCGTATTGGAGCCAACATGGTACTGAATTGCCCTCATATTCTTCATCTAAAACATTAATTTTTTCTAATATTTTAGCAACAGTTTGACCAACATTGCCTCTTGTTGTTTTTAAAAAATTATATATGCCAGTTTTTAAGGCCTTGTTAATTTTTAATCCATAATAGTGCAGGCAATATGAATGATTTCTACGAATTCGAGAATCTTCGTTTAAAAGTCTTGATTTTATGTATTCACTAAATGATAAAGTCTGTGTTGGATAGCTTTGTCTGGGATGATGCTCTCCATATTGTCCAGTTGGAAATAAAGTAGGAAAGCATAACAAATCAAGATGCTCTAGCCTATTGTCGATAGGCGCTTCTTTTACATTCATTAAATTATATTGACCAATATCAGAACCTGTTACAATTTTACTATCAAGATTTCTAATGGCATATGCCGAAAGGCCTTCTAAATCTTGATCGTTTGCTTTTTCAAGCATTTTACAAGTTGTGTTGCTAACTACTTGTATAACATTTTTAGACGATTCATCAATTGAATCATCATCTACATTTCTATAAAGCCAATTTATTTCTTTTAATTTTCTTAATGCTGCTTCTATTTTATTTACATCAACTAAACTACGCCAGACATTATTTGATTTATTAGGCTGTCCATTAATAATAATATAAAGTTCTGGGTTAGGCAAATGATTAGAATCTATACCAACCTCATTTAAAGTCTCCATTGTTTTTTCCAATGGAAGGGGTAAATAAAACATTGCACCTTTCAGAGCCTTCAAAGAATTATAGGCAGGCAGGCACTTTTAAGGTGTGTGTGCCAAGCCTAACAATTGTTTGAAAACACTTGGCCCTCTGTATTAACTGGCAACTTCAAGGATGCAAATTTTCCAATTCTTTGGGTAGTGGCTCACACTGTAATCCATTCAGCACATAACGTGCTGGAACTTCATTTTTCCTGATAATAGGTTTACAACGATTACAAATATAACGTAACTTTATTTAATGCTGTAGGATCATTCCCTCTACTGTAATTTAATAGGATATTCCATATATCACTATCTAAATTTTTAGCTTCAGTGACAAATTTTTTTCTTAATAGCCTCTCACAGCTACAACAAGCATTAACAGCCTGATCAGACAAAGCTTTCTTAAATTCATCAATAGCATCTAAATACTGAAAATAAAGTACAGTATTTAAGTTTGGTATTCTAAATGGGTCATCTTCTTTGCCATCATTTATTGCATAATACACATTATCGAATTCAGTCTCATCGGCTTCACTGATTTTTAATTTTATCAATTGTGCTATGTCACTATCAGCAAGGGAAGAATCAATAATATCTATTGTTAAATGGGCATTTCTAGCAACATAAAAGTGTTTCAAAAGGCATCTCAACAAAGGATAATGAACAGATGCATTGTGTAAAATATGCAGCATACTTTTACACTCAGTATGATCACTACTACACACTGTAGGATGACCTGTCCTTTCACAAACAATTTCAGAATATTTTAAACATTTTTCAACACCATTTTTATCTTTTTTAACAATTACAGTTACATTTGGGTCTTCACAAAAATCATGTTCATGCACTTGATCTATTTCTTCGACATGCAGGGATCTTGTCATATGTGAACATAATTGACAAAAGGTACCTTATGGCGGGTAGTGAAATTTGTCTTTCTAGCCTAAGAAATCCAACTTCCTGAGCCCCAGTTATCATAAAATTACTCCACAGGATGCAAAAAGTTACTATGAAACTTTTAGAAACAATGATTGTCTAACAAAGCACTCACAGGTTGATATTTTCCATTATAACTATCAATTTTAAAATCCGCCATAAGGGCCCTTTTGTCAATTATGGTCACATATAATGATTATTAGGACAATTATCACATGCATCGAAATGCTTCCTTAATTCATTAATGGGTTCATCAAAATACCGTCTAACTTCAATAATAGAACTAACGTCACTTTCGAATAAAGGCTTGCACCTGTCTGTACAGTGCCATTTGAGGGTAGGCTTTCTCTTATTGGTATACATTCTATTATTATCATCAAAATTGTCATCTTCAGAATCACTATCATCATTACATTCTTCTACTCTATCAATACATGACACATCAACAATCCCTGCTACATAACAGATGCCATTTGTATCAACAGGGATTGCAATTGGACTATCTAATTGGCTATCAGAATCATCATTAGGATACAAATATGCTGATTCATAAAAATAAGGCTCATTAGTCTTTGTGTGGCATTGCTCACCATAATCACTAAAGCTCATCAACTTCAATTTCCTAATGCTATTTGCTGCACGTATCAATACGCCT
>NW_003550087.1:0-4005 GCF_000090795.2 Amphimedon queenslandica | reverse complement strand
TTCTATAATTTATTGATACTATACATGTACTTATAATGGATACTTCCACAAGTTGGATGTACTCCTTCAGTCCAATTTCATGTCAAGTTTTACTTATATGTTGCATGCCTGTAATTATGTTATGTTGGTCTGTAAAATTCAATAATAATAATAATAATAATAACTACGCAGCTGTAAAATGCCAGCCATGCTTCTATGAATATCATTATAAGACGTCATTAGTGACGTATTCTACATTTTTCAAATTCCAAGCGGCTGGTGTCAACTGTCAAACTCAGTTGGGATATAGTATAGCTACTCTAACAGTCAGAGACAAAGCTGTGCTGCTCTACAGGTAATAATGTACATGTATATCTTTTACACCATTTATTATCATTTATATCATATGATTCTTAGTCCATTATCATTATTATTTATTTATTGTGTGTTATGCTTACAGGCACTAATGAATGAGCTGATATCAGTTAGAGAATTGGTACAAGTTATGATTGGAGACACTTTATTTGAGAAAATAATAAAAGTAAATTAATGTGGATTTATATACATGTAGATCAAGGGAGGCATTATAATGTATTATTTGACAGAGTTCTCCTGATGCTATACCTGAAGTATTGTCACTTGATGATGTTGATATATTACTAGCTTCAAGAAACTTTAAAGAATAAACAGTAAAATAATTTTCATTTTTATTACAACATTTGATAACTGTACAACAGTGGCAGTGCATGTATTTTATTTTAATAAAACTTCAAAATTTAAGCTATTTAGATCTATGCTGTGTATGCTATTATTTTTTTAATTTGATTATTTTGAGGGGTGTGTCAGGCTCAGCTTTAAGATAATGGCAGAAGGGCATCAGCTAAATACATGTAAGTTTGAATTTGTATAAAATAACAAATTTTACCTTATTTATACATGTAAATACTACATTAGACATCAGAGATTTGAATACAGTACTATCCAATTTAAGTCACTTTCCTAAAGACAAGTGGAGAAGCTTTGGCCTGGAAGCTGGTCTGTATGAGCCAACACTGTCAGCCATTGAAGCTAATCATCGTGGAGATGTTGAAGGATGTTTCAGGGAATGTGTATCTCTCTGGCTAAAGAAAAAGGATGGAGTTGATAAGAAAGGAGCACCAACATGGCTGAGACTAGGAGATATACTGGAAGAGATTGGAGAAAAGGATTTAGCTGATGAAATCAGGAGGCATGGTTAGTATAAGACATGGTTAGTTAGTATGCTGGGACAAAGTAAGAGACCTATTGCCAGTGAATACAAATACCTAATGCTCTCATATCAAAGGGAACGGTGCAAGAAAGAGAAGCAATGCTGGAGGAGTTCCTGAATACTTGTAGTGATATGACTCAACCTCAACTGGAGGCACACTTTAACGACTGCTCTAGTCTCTTCCTGGCTAGACTCACCGCCTGGCTTAGGATTACGTAAGATACTTCATTGCATTGTACTTAAGTATAGCTGAAAGTGATACAATGTACTTACGGTACATGTACATGTACACATTCTATTATAATTACTTTTCATTTTATTTCTCTTTCCAGTTACATGTTTGGCACATGTGTTGGTATACAGTTGCAATGTATTGGAGTATTTATCAACATAGGAGCCAGGTAAAGCCACATCTGACAAGTACATGTACATGTAGCCACAATGTACATGCACAATGGTATGGTATCCTATTTCAGCAAAAAATGATTAGGAGAGACCTCTTCATTGATGCATATGCATTTTCTTATATTATGTAGAAAGTTTAGAGCTGATTTTGATCAAAATTGTATTTTCAAGGAGTTGCTTAAAAAATAAAATTGTTCTTCTCCCCCTCTCTCTTTCTCTCTCAGTTATTTGACAGAGTTCCTTGAAGTTGGTGGTATCCTCACTTCACTTGAAATTGTTAACTTGAAGTCGTGTGAAGAGGCAGACAAATCAGAAGCTCTTCGTTTATTAACTCAAATATCAAAGAAAGGAAGACACTTTAAAGAAATGATATGTGAAAGCTATGGTGAGAGAAAGAGGGGAGAGAGATCAAATATATTTATTATTGTTGTTATTATTGTTTATTATTGTTGTTATTATTATTTATTTTTAGGTATCAAAGTTGCTGCCGAGTGTCTTGGACGGTCTCAACTATCAGAAACTCAAGAGTGTGCTCAGCACCTCCTCCATGAACTATCAATGGTAAGTGACTTGCAAATAAGAATTATTTCAAAATTTGACAAAACGCCTGTACTACTGTATAGTACAGGGGATTCTGTCAGAAGTCACTAGGAGAAAATTTTTCATTTTTATAAATTTTTCTGATACATATACATGTTCTTATGTTGTGTAGAAAGTTTGAGCTGATTCCGATTAAAATTGGATTTTTTATGAATTTTTAAAGTTGCTCCAAAAGCCATGCATGCACTATTGTAGCTCTTATATCTATCTTAGCATGCTTTGTGGCAAACCCTGTATCACTGGATGATGTACACTATACATGTAGCTCATGTATTGCCTAGTTTATCATTGTTATTATTGTTATTGTTGTTATTATTGTTATTATTATTGTTGTTATTATTGTTGTTGTTTAGGCTAATCCCAGGTACCAGACACAAGTATATAAAGCACTGATTGCTTTACTGGCCTCTTCATCCTCTGAAGCTCAGAGACTCTCAGCCTACACACTGAGACTAATACAGGTTAATGATACTGTATTAAACTGTATAGGTACAAGGATTCTAATTTTTAGCCTTCTATTGGTGTTGTCAGTGGCTCCATTGTTGACCCATTGCTAATGTTACTGAGGAGCTTACATCTTGATATTCAACGTGAAGGTAATGTATAAAATAAATAAATAAATGAATAAATAAATAAACAAATAGATAAACTCTACTCTATTTCTCACTCCCTTTTCTTCACTATGTATCACACTAGCTGGTCTACTCATTAATGATCTATTGGAGGATGAGGAGATACAGCAACCATTGCTAATGGGGCTGGTTAATCTGTTGAAGGTTGAAGACGTCACATCTAAAGGAGGAGGGGCTGGAAGAAGTATGAATATTAATTGAATTATTAACACTACTCTTTCCAAGGTATTGTCACTGCTCAGGTCCAGCAGGAAAGTTCTGCAAAAATAATAAAGTAATAGTTAGTGTCACATGATCTCATTTTAATGTCACATGACAGGGAGATAATAGAGAGACATCCTCACCTAGCACAGAAACTGGTGGAGGTCAGTCAATAGTAATTGTGTATAATAATGTTTAACATACAGTGCTACATTAAATGTACATGTACATGTATATTATATTAATGATCATGATCTGTAGGTTAATGTGGTCCATCAGTTGTTGTATGCCCTCAGTAATACTAGCTACTCTAACAGTCAGAGACAAAGCTGTGCTGCTCTACAGGTAATAATGTACATGTACATCTTTTACACATTAATGCCCTTTTCTTACTCAATGTACATATACAAATTCTTCTAGTTACATGCATGAGTGGAGTAATGTGTAAATATTTATTCCAAGTTATCTATACAGGCACTAATGAATGAGCTGATATCAGTTAGAGAATTGGTACAAGTTATGATTGGAGACACTTTATTTGAGAAAATAATTAAAGTAAATATACATGTACTTGTACATGTATAGTGAAGATTGGAGGATTAAAGAAATATTATGCTTATTATGATGTATTTTTTTCACAGAGTTCTCCAGATGCTATACCTGAAGTATTGTCACTTGATGATGTTGATATATTACTAGCTTCAAGAAACTTTAAAGAATAAACAGTAGTTTCATTTTATCACAAAGAGGACAATGTTCAGTACATGTATTTTATTTTAATGAAACATCAAACTTTAAAGTTTATGCTGTTTTTCTGAATATACATGTACATCTATGGGGGTTTAAATCTTTAAATGTACATATGTTGGGGGTTAGTCAGGCGGGGCCTGACCCTGAGGCTCTGCCTGACTAGTTGGGGGATAAGTCTGAACAACTATG
>NW_003550086.1:0-4006 GCF_000090795.2 Amphimedon queenslandica | reverse complement strand
GTAAAAATATATTCTCCTCCTTCACCTACACGTCACATGACTATCACACGATAGACCCAGGAACACATTTCAAAAGCCCCTGCTGGGTATATTGGTAAGCCACTGGTGCTACAACCACTGAGTGCTGAACAATGGGGGACACTGGACCGTATCAACGAGGCTTTGTTGAAAGAATATTCTGTTAGAAGACAGATGTTATTGACAAGGTGTAGCGTAACTGTCCAGTCTTTTAAATGGTCTGATAGAACCAAGGTGAGCTACCTCAGGGAAGAGAACACAGTTTTGACACACAGCTGCTTTACTTATGCTAAAGTACTTGTAATTGCAATGCAAGGTTTTATGTATTTATACAGTAGATGATAATAATTGTGTTATAAAAAATATACAAATCCTTCCTTCAAAAGCATAGACTAAAGGCTTGAACAATGTAAAAAGATATGGCTGCCTGGCTTAGCATTAGCTGCATGATTATGCAACCTTTTTCCTTGTCTTTGTATATGTATGAAGTTAAGGTGGTGTTGCATGGTGTTTGTTCATTGCTGTAGGGTGAGGGTGAATCATTTACTAGTGTCTATCAATACTATTACTTATACTAAAGTACTTGTAATTGTAATGAAAGGTTCTATTGTACACATGTCACATTATAGTTATACAGTAGATGATGATAACTGTGTGTTAGAGTGTTTGTTGTTGTTCATTGCTGTAGGGTAAGGATGAGTCATTTACTAGTGTCTATCAATCAAAATGGACTCCATTGAAGGAGAAGGCTCCAATACCAATAGCTAGAGTACTAGCTGCTAAAAATGGTATAATTATTATCACTACATGAAGTACTAATACTTGTACAGTGTATATGTACATTATTTTATTGTGCTATTCTATTTATAGATTTATTGAGTATAGAGAGGACCAGTAGTGGCTCCGTTAGACAGAACACAGTCTCTGATATTAACAAGGTTTTGATTGGCTCCGTTCCTGACAGAGGGGGCAGACCAAATGAGACACGCCCACCACCTGAAATGCCTTCGTTCAAGCAACGGACTGAAGCACCAAGAGAGAAGAGAGATGGAGGAGGTTAAGAGAGAGACAGGAAGAGAGAAATATATAATTATAATTTTACAGGTGATGGTAGAGGTGGGTGGGGCAGAGGAGGAGGAAGAGGTGGCCGTGTCCAAGGAGGTAAGGAAGTCATGAAAGCGATATCATAAAACCTGTTATAAATACAGGTTGGTCGAAAGGAGGCGGAGACAATTACCAACGAAGTTATTCTGTAGACAGTTATGGTGGTCATTGGGGAGGGGGAGGAGAAAGGGGTGGAGCTTATGACGGGAGCTATGGAGCATTCCATGGAGCAAGCTATGGTCCTAATTATGGATATGATAATTATTCTGGAACCTACGGGAACTATGGAGGAGGGGGAGGGGGAGGGTATCAGAGAGGGTACTCGTATGAGGATAGAGGACCAGGTGGTGGTGGTGGTCAGTATGGTAGGAGAGGAGGGCGGGGTTTTCAACACCAGCACAGCAACTATTATTAATAATAATATGCATGATTTAGTTATTATTGATGACATTTGCATGTATGATTAAAGACATGTTTTGCATTAATTTTGTTGTACATTGTATCTCATGTAATCTCAGTGTTGTTAGTTTGCTGTTACAATTGTTCTTATCATATTGACCTTTATTCATAATAGTCACATGATATTTAGTCACATGATGTATATAGTTACATGCTATATCCACCCTCTGTAGTTCTATGATGGCTTCGTTCTCAAAAGATGAGCTTTCATTTGTTAATGAAATACCTGATCAAATTGAGATAGAGTGTCCAGTTTGTCTTCATATCTTTACAGATCCTCATCAGGTGAGCTGCTGTGGACATAATTTCTGCAAGTCTTGTATTGAGAGAGTAAAGCATGATAATGGATCCTGTCCTATGTGTAAAGAGGAGGCGTACCAATCCTTTGCAGATAAAAATATCAGTCGAATCATTAACGGGTTACAAGTATATTGTACCAATGAAGTGGAAGGTTGTCAATGGAAAGGAGATTTGAAGTACCTGCCCACTCACCTTAATAAAGGGAAGAGAGAAGGAGATTGTCAATTTGAAGAGTTCAAATGTCGATATTACGAGTGTCAAACAAAAGGTCAACGTCAGCATCTTAACGTTCATGAGGAGGAGTGGTGCTACCAACGACCGTACAGTTGTGAGCATTGCTATACAGAAGGTACATATTCATTTATTACCTTCTTCCATATAAAAGTTTGCTCAAAGTATCCTACAAAATGCCCCAACGATTGTACAAGTTCTGTTATGCCTCGAGATAGTGTTCCTGATCATTTGACACAGTGTCCATTGGAGCCAGTAGATTGTGTGTTTAGTTGGGCTGGTTGTAATGATAAGCCATTACGTAAAGATGTAGATGACCACACTGCTGATACTAAACACATGACACTATTAGCTGTAGCTTTTGGACAATTGAAGAAAGAAAATGAACAAATAAAAGAAGAAATGAAAAAAGAAATCGAAAAATTAAAAGAAGAAAATGGAAAAATGAAAGGAATAAATGCCCGAACACTGTCTTGTCTTAAAGTTATTAACAATGATTCACATCCTATTCTACCAGTCACAGTTAACAGACGTGGTGATGTTGTTCATTTCTATACTGAGCTTGGTGGTCATCATATGTCAGCTGCCTTTCTTGAACCAAGACTCTACCTTGCGTTTCATAATGGAAAGTTTGATAAACTCCGTGCATTTTCCCAGCCTAAAATTTTATTGAAATATGATGGTATTGATGCACAGCCTGTACAGATAAAGTCTTATAGAAAAGTATATAATAATATTCTCACACAGGCAGTAACGGAATCTTCAAAAATGCAAGATATTGGACTAACTTCCATAGATATTTTTCGTTTCATCAACATCAACATTACACTTACTTCTTCTAATGAAGTCACTGTGACAGTGAAGCAAATGTCCAGACCTTTGCCTTAAAATTTTAGTGAAGGAGTGTGGTCCCTTAATGTTTTAGTCAAATAGTATTTTTATTATGATGTGTGCTTTTTAATTTTTTATTACAGAGTGAACAGTTTTGGTATGTATGTACCGGTATAGATTGCTAATTAAATATTGGCTTCAGTAATCATACCATCAATATCCTTTGAAGACAGTCTACATATAGAGTGATAAGAGGAATGTGAAATAACCAGTAGAACAGTAATAGCCTATACTATTAAAGTTACTTTAATTTGTAACTCTGAATACAACTTATACATTGTCAAGAAACCATTTTCAATTTAAAGCCATTTTAAATGGCTTTAAATTGTCCATAGAAAATATGGGGGAGGAGGGGGTAGAGGAGGGTATCAGAGAGGGTACTCATGAGGATAGAGGACCAGGTGGTGGTGGTCAATATAGTAGGAGAGGAGGACGTGGTTTTCAATAACCAGCACAGCAACTATTATTTAATAATACATGAATACCACATTTGTGTAGAGCTCAACATTTTTATACTGAAATTGGTGGTCATCATATGTTAGCAGGCTAGCAGCTCATCTTAAATCAGGAAAAATTGGCCTTGCAGTTGCATTTCATGAAGGAAAGTTTGACGGACTCAGTTGTGCACTTGGCCATCCAAAAATTTTCTGGCAAGAATATGCTTTTTTACCAGGCCTAGGAAAGCATGTGGGATACTCATATCAAAAGTTAGGCTATGATGTACTCGATCAAGCCCCACTGCATTCACAATCTTCAGCGCTTGAAATTGTTGGAGAATGGGTGCAAAGTATATTTGGATCAGATCCAACAGGACCAATTTTAATAAATGTCGCCTGCAAATATTTTGACATTGTTCTTACTTCTCCTAATGAAGTCACAATTATTGCTCATTATAGTTTTAAAAACAGTTTTCAGAGGTAGCGTTTTATATAATGTTTTATAGGTCTAGTAACATTTTTATTTAGAACGATTTAGGCAATTAGGAGAGCACTAATAATGTGTG